>NW_026571473.1:1802000-1849500 GCF_026225935.1 Boleophthalmus pectinirostris | reverse complement strand
ACACACACACACACACACACACACACACACACACACATCACACACACGCACACACACATCACACACACATCACACACACACGCACCACACACATCACACACACACACACACACACACACATCACACACATCACACACACACATCACACACACACATCACACACACATCACACACACACATCACACACATCACACACATCACACACACACATCACACACACACATCACACACATATCACACATCACATTACACACAAAAAGTTTAAGTGTAGTACAGTAGTTACAGCTGTGGTTGTAGTACCAGTTGTACAGTAGTAGTTGTAGTAATACTTGTACAGTAGTTACAGTAGTAGTTTTAGTAGTACTTGTACAGTATGTGAAGAATCCCTCAGTTGTCCAGGTAGAATCATCCAAGCTGCTTCTTCTTCTTCAGTTCTGAAGAAGAAGAAGCAGCTTGGATGAGCTGTGAAACGTCTTCAACCAAACTAACTTTTGTCCAGTCAACAAACTGAATTTTTTCCTCAGACTTGTACAGTAGTTACAGTAGTTGTAGTAGTACTTGTACAGTCATTACAGTAGTAGTAGTTGTAGTCACAGTAGCTCAGTCAGTACAGCATTTGTCCATTAATCGGAAGGTCTGCAGTTCAATTCCTGCTCCCTCATCAGGTGTTTTTTGACACTTAACTCGCTTTCCCTCATTCTCTGTGTAGACTGCTGCGTGTAATAGTAGTAGTAGTTGTAGTTTAGCCTGTAGAGAATGTGTCCATTTAGCTGGTGGTTGGTAGTTTGATTCCACTGTAAGGGCCAGTTGAAGGTAGAAAAGCACTGTGTAAATTCATCCCAAGGCAACAGGGACACATTACGAGTAGAAAAAGGCCACTGAAACCAAAGCGTTAGTATTTGTATATTTATTTTAATGAATATAATGAATCATTGCATTTATGTACAATCATGGTCAATGGTCTTATTTATATACAGCGTTTTCCATATTCTATAGCACAGGTGTCAAACATACGGCCCGGGGGCCAGATCCAGCCCTCCAAGACCTTTAATCTGGCCCTCGGCTGATTTTCATCTAAAATATTTTAATTATATTTTCTATTAAAATCTTGTTAATTTTCTGTGGTGTTTATCACAACAGCGTCTCCAGCGTCTCTGTACGTGGCCCCTCCCACCAGAGCAGCACAAATGAAAACTTGTCTCTTTCCAAACGCTCTTAAAGGACGATCGTTTTGACTGTTGACCGTGACACCCTCATCAGAAAAATGTCCAACATGAGAAAAGTGGAGCCGAGTGCAGGATTTTACAACAAAAATTTACTTATTCCTATTTACATACAAGTTCATGTTAAAACATTGTGTTGAAATTGTATTTTTCTTAAAGTTTCAGGTTGTTCATAATATTATAATATTTTGTAAAAGAAAGAGTTAATCAATTAAAAAAGATTTCTGTAATAGATTTGCATTTCTCTGCACAAATATTTGAACTTATTGTTATTTTTGGAGTTTATATGACATGAGTTTCTGATCTGGCCCCTTTGGGATCAAAGTCGGTTGGATACGACCCCCGGACCAAAATGAGTTTGACACTCCTGGTCTATAGACTCAAAGCTCTTTATAATAAGGAACTACTTACACACTTACACACTCACACACACGCACGCACGCACACACGCACACACACACACACACACACGCACACACACACACACACATACACACGCTTAACACACACACACGCTTAACTCAGTTCTCCATAATATTAATTGTATTTCTTTATACAAATCTTATTCTGCTCTTGGTTCTGACAAGCTGGGAAGAGTTTATGTTGACTAAGCAATGGAAAAGTGAGGCTGCCTTAAAAAATATGTAATAAAAAAAAAAAAACACCTCTAAACAAAAGCAGTTCTGCTTTACATAGTCCATGTATGAGGTAAAATGATAAAATATGCTTATTCTATCATTCCAAATGAGCTTAAAATGGATCAGAGTCGACCAAAGGACCATATGTGGCCTAAGAGCTGCAATAGAGCTTTTTTACTACACAAAACTACCATAACTACCATAACGTTTTTGTTTAGTGTGGTACTAATGAGTTGTCGTTGTTTCCTTGAAGTTTTGGTCTTTCTTCCCTTGATAGTTGTGGATGAAGAATGTTTATTCTTTGTGGACCTTGTTGGTTGAAGATTTGGTGATGGGGCAGATTTATGAAGCTGCTGAAAAATATGCCAGACATTTACACAGATATTTTGCCACAGAAAAGTATTAACCGGGAGTTAAGTTTACCTACATCACGACACTTCCGTGAAAAAGGTTTATGCCCAGGTCTGCTCTATAGTATAATGGCTTTCAAGACCCAAAACCCAAAATGGAAGAGAGACTGCCAATCTGCACAACAGTAACTCACACACACGCACACACACACACCACTTTCATACTGGGCAATGTGGGTGAAGCGTCTTGCTTAAGGACACAACTGCAGGTTTGTGTCATTGGTGTTCCCAGTGTCTTCCGTCCAAGTTCTGACCAGACCCGGCCCCGCTGATCTTCAGAGACCTGACAGGATCAGGCGCTGATAGTGTTTGACAGACCAAATCTATAAATGTTTCGATTTAACATTTCAACTCAAAACTCACAACACTTCTGTTTGGCCTCAGTAACACTATTTGCTGCACACGTTTCTTTTCCAACACTAAAATAAAGTGACCCGGACACAAACTCCAGTGACACAGAAAGCTGGCAGTGTGGCGGTGTGAGTCCGTCCCGTCGTCTGTGTCGGTCCTGCTCTGTGTCTGTGCTCTGTTAATGATCGTCTCCAGCCTCGCGCCAAACGCCTCGCCCCAAACCCCGCCGTGTTTATGTTCCGGGGCGCGGCGGCCATATTGCCTGAGGAATAAGTATGTGGTGTCAACAATAACAGAGCGCATTCTCCCGCGGCTAAACAGCGCGCCCTGCTCCGTCCTGCTCGCGTGCCGCAGATGGGCTCAGACGGGAGGGAGCTGGTGTGAGAACGCCGACATGTTCCGCTGAATAGATTAGCATGTGATCGGAGGCAGAGACGTCTCACTCGCTAGCACACACACACACAACCACACCCCCTTGCACACACACACACAGACAAACACACAAAATCTAGAATACTGTAATGCTTTTGTCCATTTTCAGATTATGAATTGTCAAATTTTGTGTTGTAGTTACTCTTTCTTTCTTTTTATTTTTTGCAATTTTAAAGGTGCATTGTGTAACTTTTTTGTTGAGGGTCTGTCACCTGCTTGTTTCTATGGAGATGTCATTGTTCTGCCTGGAATGTTCCACAGTGTGACATTAAACTTCTCTACTTATTTATTACATTTATTCATTTACAGGTGGTTTTATAGCTCAAAAATACCTCTATAAACAGACATTCTGACTGTGAGCGGGGTCTCCTCTCCACAGATCTGACCTGTAACTTGGTCTGGTTTGGTCTCCATGTAGATAGAAAGATTTAATGCCATACTGTGAAACATTCCAGACAAAGCAACAACATCTGCATGGAGAAACGAAAAAAAATTAAAAGCATTTGATGGACCCTGCAGCAGAAAAGTTACACAATGCAGCTTTAAGTGAGTAATAACTAAATTAACTCCACATGTCTTGTTTATGGATGTTTCTTTGGCTGATAAAACAAGAACAAATCTGCGACAAAGTGCCCTCAATGAGAGAAACAGTGAATATGCCCCAAACATGAGAACAAGGGGATCATTAAAAGAGAGAGGAGGAGAGAGGGATGAGGAGGGATAGAGAGAGCGACAGAGGGAGGGATGGAGAGAGGAGGAGGAGAGGGAGGGTGTGGTGCACGTGCGTCTGGCCATGCACTCCAAACACGCAGCCTGAGGGGGATTTCCTTCTCAAAGCTCCGAGCTCCCGCAAGACTCAGCTCCAACAACTCCACAACAGCTCCACAACAGCTCCACAACAACTCCACAACAACTCCACAACAACTCCACAACACCACCACAACAGCTCCACCAACAACTCCACAACAACTCCACAACAACTCCACAACACCACCACAACAACTCCACAACAACTCCACAACAACTCCACAACAACTCCACAACAACTCCACAACAACTCACAACACTCCACAACAACTCACAACAACACAACAACTCCACAACACCACAACAAACAACACACTCACAACACCACTCCACAACACTCACAACAACTCCACAACAACTCCACAACAACTCCACAACAACTCCACCACAACAACTCCACACAACTCCACAACACCACACAACACCACAACAACTCACACAACTCCACAACAACTCCACAACACTCCACACAACAACTCCACAACAACTCTCCACAACAACTCCACCACAACAAACTCCACAAACAACCACAACACCACACAACAGCTCCACAACTCCACAACAACTCCACAACAACTCAACAACACCACCACAACTCCACAACAACTCACACACCACAACAACTCCACAACACCACACAACAACAACAACAACTCCACAACACTCCACAACAACTCCACAACAACTCCACAACAACTCCACAACAACTCCACAACAACACCACAACAACTCCACAACAACTCCACAACAACTCCACAACACCACCACAACAACTCCACAACAACTCCACAACACCACCACAACAACTCCACAACACAACAACTCCACAACAACTCCACAACAACTCCACAACAACTCCACAACAGCTCCACAACAACTCCACAAACCACACACAACAACACCACAACAACTCCACAAACAGCTCCACAACAACACCACAACTCCACACAACTCCACAACAACTCCACCACAACAACTCCACAACAACTCCACAACAACTCCACAACACCACCACAACAACACCACAACAACTCCACAACAGCTCCACAACAACTCCACAACAACTCCACAACACCACCACAACAACTCCACAACAACTCCACAACAACAACAACTCCCCACAACAACTCCACAACAACTCCACAACAACTCCACAACAGCTCCACAACACACCACAACAACTCCACAACAACTCCACAACAACTCCACAACAACCACACACAACAACCACAACAACACAACAACTCCACAACAACTCCACAACAACTCCACAACAACTCCACAACACCTCCACAACAACTCCACAACACTCCACAACACTCACACAACAACTCCACAACAACTCCACAACAACTCACCACCACACAACAACTCCACAACACACAACACCACAACAACAACTCCACACAACTCCAACAACACTCCACAACAACTCCACAACAACTCCACAACAACTCCACAACAACTCCACAACAACTCACACAACAACTCACACAACAACAACTCCACAACAACAACTCCACAACAACTCACAACAACACCACCACACAACACTCCACAACACCACCACAACACCTCCACAACAACTCCACAACACCACAACACAACTCCACACAACACACACAACACCACCACAACAACTCCCACAACACCACAAACTCCACAACAACTCCACAACACCACACAACAACAACTCCACAACACCACAACAAACTACACACAACAACTCCACAACAACCTCACACAACAACTCACACACACAACTCACACACAACACCACACACACACACACACCACAACACACACACACACACACACACACACACCACACAACAACTCCACACAACACACTCACACAACACTACACACACATCACACACACACACTGTCATAGAGACAGTACATACATACACACATGCATGCTGTCACTTGTACACACACACACACACACACACACACAAACACACATGCACACACACAAACACACATTTACACTAGCAGTACACAGAATATCAAAATGGAACATTGAATTGATGCAATTATCAAATCTCAAAGTCTGCATTTATTAAGAGAAGCAAAAGATCTTTTTTTTTTTTTTTTTCTATAGAAAACCTTGTACCTGTAGTTTAGATCTCTGCTCCATGTTCACGTCTCTGACTGTTATCTATGAATCTGTAATAAAACTGGATGAGCCCCCCCATCCCGGCTGGAGTCTGACTAGTGGCCGCTCCAGGTACTGCAGCTCCCGGAGCTTGGGCCCAGAAAGAAATTCTCCTTTTAGAAATTTTTAAATCCTCAAAGTGCCTAAAAGTCTTGGTCAGACTTAGCCTCGCCCTGCTCTGAGCCCGTGCTTGCCGTGCCGTGCACATTAGAGATATCACACGGGTTCCATATTCACTCTTGCACAAATGAACCAGGCCACGGCTGATGACGTCATCACATGGTGCCGTTTGTTTACATGTGGCAGCAGAGTGAATGATTTTAGAGGAGAAAATAAGTCCAGAGGCAGAAATATCTATTAAATAGTGAGACAGATATGAGTCCTGCAGATCTGCTCCTCCATGAGTTTATGGAGATAAAAACAGCACAATGAGTGAGGACAGGAGGAGGTGAGGTGGCAAAACTTTTATCACCATCCACAGTCCTTATTGAAGCTCAGCTCATATTTACTGTATATGTTTTGGAGCAGAGTTTATTCACTGTTTCCTCATATGAGTAACATCAGTGCACCTGACAGTGCTTGTATATTAAAGTTGTGTGTGTGCTCATTCACGAGCTCCGTGCCGTGATTTGGCCCACCTCATCCAACCGGGCCAAAGTCCTGAGCGCCATTTGACTGCGCTCACACAGGACAAACGTACGGTGCTTTAGGGGAGATCTGTGCTTGGGCACGATTCTTAAGTCCTAGTGTGAGTGCACCATAATGTTTGATACATTTTAGAAAGTTTAACTCGTCACGTTCCGTCTGTGTGCAGTGTTCTCCTTATTGTGGCTGTCAGAAGCACTCGCACACGTGTGTCTGTTTTGTTTTCCTTGTTCACTGTTGAAATATTTGCTCGTACACTTGAGTGACGTGGGCGAACTGTTCACACACACACACACACACACACACACACACACACACACACACACACACAGAATCAAACTGTAACATTAGAATAGAGACAAAGTGTGATCCTGCACTTTGGACATGTGACCAGCTGAGCATTAAACAGCACCCAGCTCCTCCTCCTCCCCCGACCACGCACAGGTCAGCACCATCAGGACCCATGAGCAACACAGGGCCCCTAGTTAGGCGTCCGATTCAGTGCCTGAGCCAAAGGGCGAGTTAGCGGGGCGCAACTGTCCATTAGGCAAGACCCCGGAACCCCCCCGGGAGCAGGGGGCGAGAGAGGGGTTAGGCGAAAGAACCAAAAGAAGCATGAGCCCGGGCACACGCACTGCCACGCTCCCCCAGACACCACAGATCATGGGGGGGCTTGTTTGACACCACTGACAGAGTGCAGTGGAGGGGAAAGAGAAGAGGGGGAGAGGGGGAGGAGGAGGGAGGGGAGAAGGAGAGAAGGGGGGAGAGAGGGGGAGAAGGGGAAAGAGAGAGAGATGGGAGGGAATGTTTAGAAATGATAATTAGTTCTCAAACATTTTAGCTGGTTAAATAAAGGTTAAATAAAAAAATAAAAAAAACGGGATCGAGGGAGAGAAGGAGAGAGATAGAGGGAGAAAGAGGAGGAGAGGGATGCAGAGGTTAAAAAAAAGGTTGAATAAAACTGAAATATAAAAAGAGGGTGAATGAGGGAGAGAGGCATAGAGGGAGAAGGGGGCAGTGGGAGAGAAAGAGAAAGAGAGAGGTAGAGAAGGAAAGAGGTTTAGAAGGAGAGAGGGACAGCCCAGGTGAAATGAAGAGAGAGAGGGGAGCTTGAGAGAAGGAGAGAGGGAGAGAACAGTAAAGAAGGCAGAGAGAAAGAGAGTGGGTGACAGCGGGTGAAGAGAAATCACTGTAGGATTCATTCAAATATAAAATAAGGAAAATAAAGGAGCAGAAGAGAAGGGGAGAGTGGATGAGAGGTGAAAGGGCATCAGGTTTTTCTCTCATGTTTATTGGTAGAGGAGTAGAGGAGTGCTGTTGTCCTCCTTGTGGTCGGATGTGATTTTCCAGTATTTGTAAAGATCAGAAGTTAGTTTGTCTCATTCAAACTAAGCTTAAAAATGCGTCAGCTGGACGTTTGGAAATGACATCTTGTTTCAGTTGCCACATTTACAACAGAGCTTAAATTTCTGAATAAAAAAAAAAAATTTAATTCTGAATAATTCCACTTTAAAAAGTCCATGTAAACACTTAATTCCTAATGAAAATGATTATTCTGAATTAAACTGAATTCTGAAGTAAGTGGGTGGGCTTTATTCTGATTTTAAAGCTGAATGAATTTCTTCCTGGATCATGTTTCAGATTTATTCTTGTTTAAAATAATGTCAGTGGTTCAGGGCATGCTCGTTGTGTCGCTCTTCTGACGCGATCCAGTAGGGCAGTCACGGTTAGGGAATTTCTCCTGTGGTGCGGTACAGCGGCTCAACAGCGCGGTATGCGGTGATATCGCACCCTCTCCCCCATCCCCCATCCCCCGGAGTTATAATATTTCCAGCGGCTCTGAAAACTCTCTCCGATGATGTGTTTGTTGCAGATGCACATGTGCCTTGGTTGTCGTGTGGATATAGGCGAGTTTCAGCTGACGTCATTGTTATTAAAAGCCGGCGTTGCATGCTGGGAAATAGTTTGGTCGGAGGCAAGAAACATGGTAGCGTCAAACACAGTGCGAAACCTTGTGTATTTCACCCCGATAATGGTAAATTCCTGCTGCATTATCAGATGCACAAATAGAAGCACGGAAGAAGAAAAATGTCTTTTTCATATTCTGAGTGAAAAGAACCGCTAACGGTGAATTAAATGTCTTTCAAATATCTGCAGAGCAAACGTAGAAGATCCTAACAAACCGTGGACTCCAACAAGTTCAACAACACATCGAGACTCTTGGAGGTTTTCATCTTTTCTGCTGTGAATGGCCCAGGAGTTTCCACCAAGTCATTGTGGATATCGCCAAAGTGAATATTTGTCCAGGTAGTTGGCGATTCCGACCAGAAATTTGGTTTGGTCCAGGCTCTGTCGGGGTTGAAAAGGGTGATTTGGCTCCATCGATGCTTATGACCAATTTCTGGTCAAATGGTCTTGGGTTCTCTGCCGTTAGAGTGGATAAATAACCGGGATCAATACCCTTTACGTGCTTTCTCACTCCGTCCGTCATGTTGAATTAGTGTTTATTGCCGCCGACCAAAATAATTCCCAGCATGCAACGCGCGCTTTTGTCAACAGTGAAACTCACCTATAGCGTGTGTAGTGTGAGCAGTAACATTTGGCTCTCACTGTGGCAGCTCGGGTCAGAGTCCTGCACCAGGTCGGCTACCCGTGGACTTAAGAGAACACACGGAGCAGGTGTCCGCAAAGCGCAATCGAGTGATTGCTTTGTTCGCCTGCAGTCACCCGATGATTTTCGCGGCCGCACTTTAGTCCTGGG
Organism: Boleophthalmus pectinirostris; assembly: GCF_026225935.1. NCBI lineage: Eukaryota > Metazoa > Chordata > Actinopteri > Gobiiformes > Gobiidae > Boleophthalmus > Boleophthalmus pectinirostris. The sequence goes on along the minus strand of NW_026571473.1, from coordinate 1,840,072 downwards.
TTAGTCCTGGGTTAGTCCTGGGTAAGTCCTGGGTAAGTCCTGGGTTAGTCCTGGGTTAGTCCTGGGTTAGTCCTAGGTTATCATGGGCACGGGCAGTAACGGGTGGAATGTTAACGGGTCCGAGTGGGTGCAGGTCTCTAAAAATGAACCCGTGCAGGACTCTGGGTCGGGTCACTTTGGTCACCTGAGGTGATCGCGGTGGCCCACATGGACTGCAGTGAGTCTCTTAGTACCATGGTGATTCATGTTTGTGGTTATTACGACAGCCCTACGATCCGGCTCCATCAGTTCTGTCTTGGGACTTTGATCCACGTCTCTTTGGATTTGTGAGCGGGATGTGGGAGTGGGCTGAGGTAGAGCAGCCTCACACTCACTTTGTCTTCTTCCTCCTTCTCCGACACTCTTCCTTCTCTTCCTGAGCTGACAGACATAAATCATCGAAACCACTGTGGAAAAGTTTGGATGATGTTTGTGTCCATAGCGTAATGACAAACTGAGATGACAGAAAAGCCAGTAGCGGCTGAAGTGTGTGTTTACTTCTCAAAGACGTAAATATGTTGGTGTTTCTGTCCAATCAGAACCTTCCCCACCTCCAGACGCTGAGCAGAATTAAATAAAGTTTAAAGTTTTTTATGTAAACCGCAATTGTGAATTATTATTTCCATGTAAACTCCAAGGAGAATATTTAAATCTGAACTATTTAATTCAGAACAATACATTTGAAATGAAAAACATGTAAAGGTCTGTATGTTGCTGTAGCGGAGGCTCAGTGGTAGAGCTGTGGTGCTTATGCGGCTCAGCTGAACTTGTGACTAGATCCACACATGAGCACGAGTGTGAGAGGTTTAGAAGTCTATACAGAACATTTATATGCCATTGTCTTTATGTAAATGTGTAACGTGGAAGTGTAACTGAACCTCTATAAGGAGAATGTAAAAGTAAATGTCATCACCTCTCAGTCATCATCTGTCATTTTGAAATTTAACATCAGGAATTGTATTGTTCTTACATGGTGAAAGCGACTGCTACAAAAATCACCTGTGTCCCAGCAACACCCTGAACAAGTGATTTTATCCTGTTATATTTCTATTATTTATGCTCCCTTGGCACATATGGCATATCTGTAGTCTGGTTTTGGATGTGGATATGGTGTTTACCTGCGCCCAGAGAAACCAGGATACTCATATGAGGAATCTGAGTATCCTGGATATTTAGACTGGTTGCTATGGTAACTAGGGCACGGATATGGCAAGGTGCTAAACATGGAGCAATTTAAAGCTTTTTAACAGGTTTTTAACAACAAAAAACATATAGTTACTTACATTCAAGTAGGAACATATAAGACTGTGGAGTTTTGTCACAGTTTCAGTTCAACAGCAGCACAAACAGATACAAGAGTCTGGTGTTAAAAACAAATGTTGTATTAAACAGTACACTGTTTTATTTTGTTTAGTATAAAATATTATTACCTAAAAAGTCCTGGTAGGAGTTTGAGTTGTTTTGGGAAAGTTGACGCTCCTGTATCAGTTCCTTTAGTTTGCACATGCTCAGTAAGGCCTTCATGCTCAGAAATCAGGATACTGTGTCTACAGGCCACACTGTCCTGGATACTCTGAAAAAACAAAAAAAACAAAAACAGTGAAAGTCTCCTGGTTTCTCATTACCGGCATACTGACATATCCAAGAGACTGAAACCAGGATACTGTGTTTACATGGACACTCACATCACCAGGATACTCAAAAAACCTGATCATAACCGGGAGACTGGAGCAAATGTACACACTCACTGGCAAACTAAATTCACCTGGTGGCACCAATAAAGTAACCTCTGAACCTTTGAAAATATCCTCTGCATTTAACCCATCCTTTAATACCTGGGACCATCTCCAGATCTAGAGGTAGTTTAGGTGAGGACTGGATGATAAACATAGAAGAAAGATCTTACGTGGTTCTGGATTTGAACCTGGAACCTTCTTGCTGTGAGGTGAGAGTCCGAGCAAGTCTGCCGAGGTCCCAGAGCTGCTGGGTTTTTCTTCGTCTGTGACTCATTGGAGGCAGAATTGTTACTTTGCAGCTGACGTTGTCAACATTCCCTGGAGGGTGAAGCTAACCGGAGGCACTGCTCTCGTCCCCTTAACACTTAAGCAGTACTAGAATGGAAACAAAAATATGAAATCAAATAAATACAAAATTGTGAGGCCAAAATTAGAACCTGAATCATGAAATTTATACAGGAATTATGTTAAAATCTCATCTTTTCTGTTTCTCGTGGACCCATTCTCATACTTCATCTCCTTTTGTCATCACACCCCCACCAACCGATGTCCTGAAGCTCTGTTACTCAAGTTACTCTTTAATCAGAGCTTTGTTTTATCACTATTTTACCATAAAGAACTGATTTATTTGGAATTACACCGAGATGCTTTGTGCTGTTAAAGTCCTGCATTACACAAAATGGACTCTTGTGAGGTTTTGTGTTAGAATGTTTGTTTCCTCCTCATAAACAGAGCTGGAGTTGTGTTTTGTTTCATTCACACATGTTTGAGTATCTCTGTTTTATTAGTCTGTCTACATCTCCAAAGCTCAAAATGCTCTGTTCCACCTCGTTCCACCTGTTACACTTCGTTTCACTTCGTAGAAACTGTCTGACCTCGCAGTGTTAGGATTCGTTCACTCGACTGTAGGCGGGTACTTTTTATTATTTAGCCAGTCACTGTTATTTGGTCGTGACGTATGTAATGCTCCGATAACGGGGTTAACTGGTATATTAAGCTTTTCCAAATCCTGTACGAAGAAGGACAATAACATTTTTCCCCTTGATAAAATTCACCAAACATTCTCTTTGTTCCTCGATCTCAGGAATCATTGACAACACTCAATATATGTCTCTTCGCTGATTGGCTGTTGCCTAAACTCACACTTCCGGGGTTCTTGCGAATCATCTAGTGTATTCTGATTCCTGACCTCGTCTCTGGAGAGAAATGAAACTGAGCGGAGGCACTAGGTGGCACCAGCCTGGCTACATTTTACCGTTAGTTCAGCAGAGATCGGCAAATCCAGCGATGGAATGATCCAAATGATACTAGTGAAGGTGTGTGGAGATTAAAAATAGAACGAAGCACTTCCTGTATCACCACATGACATCACAAGGTGGAACAGTGTTTTCAGTTTGAGAGATGAACTAAACGCCTAAATGTGCAGGTTTGTGTGTTAAACATGTGCAGCTCTGTTTGTGATGAAAAAACGACATCAGAACAGAGATCAGAACATAGTGTAACATGAACCACTGTGATGTAACTGCAAAATACAAAACTAGTCTTAGAGGTTAATTATACTGAAATGTGAAGTCACGTTTGTCCTGAAGGTCGTTTTCTCAGATGAAACCTCTTCAGGAGCTGGTGTTTTGTATTTGCTGTTTTCTTTTCGTCTTGTATTTTCAGCTGTAGCTTCATTTCGTCCTTGGTTTTTTTGCGTCCTGCCGCAGGTCCGTCTCCGCAGATTGGACTTTCTGTCTGCGGGCTTCAGTAAGTGACAGGTACAGTTAGCCGCGTGGACCTGCCGCACCTGTCCGCGCCTGACGGGAGCTCAATCCGCCTCCCGTGATTGGCTCTGACGGACTCGGCCGACCGCGCGGATCCTTGTTAACCGAAATAAGCTCCCCCGCCGCCGCCGCCGAACACAAGGGGGCGGCAAGAACGCAAAAAAAGAAAATGAAATAAAAAACTGTGAAAGACAAAACTCCACTCCTCCGTGAAGAGACAAGAAAGAGAGAAACAGAGAGAGAGAGATCTTACACTTTCAGATATTCCTCTCTTTCTCTCGCCTCCATGTCAATTTAAAAGTGCATCTTGGCTCCTGTCTCTCTTTCTTTCTCTCTTTCTCTCCATCTCTTTCTCTCCCTCTTTTTCACGCATTTGCATATATCGCTCTTTCTCTATCCCACCATTCTCTCTTAATTTCTTACAAATTTCCTTTTCTTTCAATTTCTCTGTACTTTTCTTTCTCTCCATTTCTTCCTCACACATTCCTCTTTTCTATTCGCTCTTTCCTTTCCCTCCTCCCCTCCCTCTCATCCTCTCTCTCTCCCCCTCTCCTCTCTTTCCTGCCAGTGTTGTGTTGTTCCTCTGGTTCTTTTCTGAAGGCCGTTCTTCTCACTGGCAGAGCTCGGGTCAGGAGCAGCCAGCAGCACACACTGTTACACATAATGAAGGGACTACCTTTCTTTCCCCCTCCCTCCCTCCCTCCCTCCCTCGCTCTCCCTCTTTCTCTCTCTCTCCTCGTTCGCTCCATCTCTTCCTCACATATTCCCATAGTCGTCTCTTTCCCTCTCTCTCTCTTCTTCTTTCTCTTTCTCTGTCTCCCCTCTCATTTTACTCACATACTCTTCTATCTCTTTCTCTTTTTTCTCTCTTTCACGCTCTCTTTCTCTCTCTCCTTCTCTTTCTCTCCAGTAATCTGTAATCAGGCAGCACTGTCTCCAAAAACACTTCCACTGGACTAAAGCGTAATCTGTTTTTGTGCATTTGACCCGTTCTTCTACACATGGAGCTGACCCGGCCCCTCGTCCCTCGTGTCTGTAGAGGCGGGAGGGCATCTGGGACTTTGGCGTGTCGGACAAATTCACAGTTTGGTTTTAGAATGTGGAAGTGTAAAACAGTTTCAGTAACAGAGACATGGCTCTGTCTGAGTCTGAACCTCCAGAACCAGAGTCAGAAAACAGAATTCACAAACAGGATCTGGCTTCAGAAATACAGAGCAACCTCAAATTATAGATAATAATAGAAACTATAAACTATGACCAAATAAAAATAAGGGCGTTAACCCTCAGAGACCCAAGCATTAATTTCCTGGATGACTTTTATTTTTTAACCCTGTTTAACATGTTTTTACTAAGCCTCTAATGCAGAAAATAATTAGTTTCATCTTTTTTTTTTTCTTTTTTTTTTTGGAGGAATCTGTGTTTGGATCTATGAAATGGTGTCATCAGATGATTTATTGGCCAGTGTTGTTCCAAAAAGTCCTATATTATTAACCTTATATTGTACAAAGCTGTTCTGGAGTTACAAAAAACATATGGGCTATATTTTTTTTAGCCCATGCCATTTGTTTTTAGAGGAAATCAAGTATATATTCAGTCTGTGGTATCGGATCATATCGACATCAGCAGATAAAACAGCATCAGAACATAAACTAGCATCTCTCCTCCTCTTCATCATCAGATCCTGAATGATCTGATGTGACTGAATGTTCTTGTAGCTGTTTCTCTCCGTGGTTTCCTCTTGAGCTGTGAGCAGGAGCAGGAGGTGAGCAGGAGGAGAGAGTTTTTCGAGGCCTTGTCTGAATCCAGCTCTCGTTCCAATCAGTATCTCATGGCCCTGTACATATTTTTTGCATATTATTCTGCATTATTTATTTAGCTGCTTTTTTCCGAGCGCCTCAGCTGTCCTTGTGCCTTTTACATGGTAAATGAATGCAGATCCATGCAGATTCTTAAAAAGAAAGGCTCCGAATTTGAATATTTTGCTTAAAGCTGCACCCAGGTCGACCCTGCCATTCGCCGTTTGAAAGCAGAGTCTGCGTGAATACTGAGATCTCTCTTTGTCATGTTCGCCAGAGGGGCTGGGTGAGCCAAGCGGCACCAGCACGGCTAGCCACACCGCTAATTGGGGAAAGGGGGGCAGAGCGGGGCAGTGGGGGGGCAGGAGGGGGGGCAGAGGGGGTATGGAGGCTGCTGTGTGCGGTGGAGGAGGAAGAGGAGGAGGACGAGGAGGGGAGTGGGGGTGAGGCGGAGGTGATGGAGAGGGCAGCCTAGGAGCGCACAGTGAAGGGAGGGAGGGAGGGGGGGGGGTACCTGTGAGGGCAGGGGTGGGGGGCAGGGGTGGGGTGGGGGGCAGAGGGGGAGGGAGGGGGTGTACCTGCACTGATGGACTGGGACATCCTCATGGTGTCATTAAACAGACACACAGAGACACAAGAGCCACAGGGAGAAGCAGAACGCAGAGAGAGAGAGAGAGAGAGAGAGAGAGAGAGAGAGAGGAAAGAAGGAGGGAGAGGAGGAGGAGGAGGAGGAGGAGGAGGAGGAGGGGGGAGAGGACGAGGGAGAGGCAAAGGTGGCACGCTCCACACAGACTGGAGACTCTGTTCACACTTACAGAACAAATATGATGCATTATTATTTGTATTGTTACTGCCATTTAAAGCCACACTATGTCGCTTTTTATTATGGGGCCTGTCACCTGCTTGTTTCTATGGATACGTCATCGCTCAGCCAGGAATGTTCCACAGTGTGACATTAACCCTTCCAGACTGACAGTATCATATAGGCAAGTTTCATTGTTGACAAAAGCGCGCGTTGCATGCTGGGAATTAATTAATTTTGGTCGGCAGCAAGAAACACTAATTCAACATGACGGACGGAGTGAGAAAGCACGTAAAGGGTATTGATCCCGGTTATTTATCCACTCTAACGGCAGAGGACCCAAGATCATTTGACCAGAAATTGGTCATAAGCATCGATGGACGACAAATCACCCTTTTCAACCCCGACAAAAGGTGGACCAAACCAAATTTCTGGTCAGAATCGCCAACTACCTGGACAAATATTCACTTTGGTGATATCCACAATGACTTGGTGGAAACTCCTGGGTCATTCACAGCAGAAAAGATGAAAACCTCCAAGAGTCTCGATGTGTTGTTGAACTTGTTGGAGTCCACGGTTTGTTAGGATCTTCTACGTTTGCTCTGCAGATGTTTGAAAGACGTTTAATTCAACGTTAGTGGTTCTTTTCACTCGGAATATGAAAAAGACATTTTCCTTCTTCCGTGCTTCTATTTGTGCATCTGATAATGCAGCAGGAATTTACCATGATCGGGGAGAAATACATGAGGTTACACACTGTGTTGACCACTACCGTGTTTCTTGCCTCCGACCAAAATATTTCCCAGCATGCAACACCGGCTTTTAATAACAATAATGTCAGCTGAAACTCTCCTATATGATGCCAGCAGACATGTTTTACAAAACCGCCATAAAAGATAGAAACTTACTTTTTTTTCCTCTATTGTGAATCTGAGAGTTGTGTCTTCCCGAGCAGATTTCCCTCATTATCCTCCGTCACTCGCTGTGTGATGACGTAGGGAAAATGTGTGTCCAATACAGTAGGAGCTTTGTTTTCCGCCAGACTCATGCACTCCGTCCATTTTGATTGGTTCAAACTTTGCCAAAGAGTGTAGTGAGTCAAAATGGTCGATGCTCTGAGCGTCTGTGTTCAGAACAATTGAAAAAGTCATTATAAGTGTAGTTATTTCTCAAGTCAATGGAAAATTACACATCTTGGTCTGTTTAATTGTGCATCTGTTGTTATTTTTATGTTCAGTGAAAATGTCCAAATCCAAATGTAATAAACACATGGAAATACAGGAAGTGATGTGGCTCTGTGTCCTGGACCTGACACCAGCTGTAAACATGACTGACACCAGGAAAGTCATGAGGCCTGTGCACTTTTTGTTTTGTTTTGAGGCAATAAGAACTTACTTATATTTTGTTTTTTTTAAATTAATGTCTAAAAAGTTGTTTATGTTTGCTGTGTGTTTAGTATTTTAGAGTGTGAATTTTATTTTCTCATGTATATTTCTGGTCCTGTAGTTTTTATTACAGCCATATGACACAACTCCAGCAGCAGATTGTGAAATAACAGATTGTAATGAAAAAAAGGATGAATAACACTTCATTAGGGGGTAAAAGGAGGAGGTTTAAATGCAAAATTTAGGAAAAAAAAATCCAGGCAAGGACAAATGTATTAAAATTGCTCTTAGGTATGAAAGGATTAAACATCTTTATTTTACATTTATCCACTTACAGGTGGTTTTAGAGCTCAAAAATACCAAGAAAAACAGACATTCTGACTGTGAGCGGGGTCGCCTCTCTGTAGATCTGATCTGTAACTTGGTCTGGTTTGGTCTCCATGGAGATAGAAAGGTTTAAAGCCTTACTGTGAAACATTCCAGACAAAGCAATAACATTTCGTTATGACCCAGCTCGTCTAGAGTCAGGGAGGAAACAAAAAACAAGATGTTATAAATAAAGCAATAACTTAATAAACAGGATTGTAAAAAGTTAAATTAACAAAATATGCTAAAATTTATAGAAAATAACCTCATCTACTAAACAAAATAACACAACCCTCCACCAGAAAAGTTACACAATGCACCTTTAAAGTAATAGTATCTGTCTGAACTTAATATCTGCTGCTAGAAAAGTACAATTTCCTTCAAAAGTTACTCAAGTAAATGTAACCGGAGTACTCACCTCTGTGTAAAACTTTGAATATTGTGGTTACATTCCTGGCTCAGCTCATCTTTAGTAGTTTTATAATATGTCAGTTTGCCGTCACCGTGACAACTGACCAAACGCGGGTCTATAAATGATCAGTGTTTTATTATAGACTCCTGTATCTCTGGCTCCTGAATCGTCACCCACTTTAATTGAAAACACGGGTAAAACTTGTCAGCGCGTGAAGGAGCCAGGACGGCGAAAGTTGGGCCGATTTGACAGCGTTTCCCAGCGTGCAGCGGGGCTCGCGGACGTACAGACAGCGTCGCTCACTGTGCAGTATTCCGGGCTTTAAATGGAACATAAGGTGGACATGTGTCAGAGAATTCCAAAATGACACGGCTGATTCCCGAAGAGGAGATGTACTCAGACACGGGGACAAATGAGTGCGTAAAAATAAGATTGTAATTTGCCTATGTGTGACAGTGGAGCTTTAAATGGAAGAGCAGATCCTGAGCCTGTCCTTCTCTTGACAGTCTGTCACTTAGACCGGCCACACGTTATTTCAGCCCCGCTCTGGCCCACAGCTCCTCTGGTCTAACTAGAATCACGTCCAAAGGTTTGTCTCAGAAATCTTGTACTTTTGAAATCCTGCAGAGCCTTGAAACTGAAGTCTGCTGTGGTGTATTTTTGTATCGACAAATTAAGATTTTTCGACTTGGAAATGAGTAGAAGTTGTTTTGGGGAAGATCTTCAAATGCGGTGAGTTAATGAAGATGGAGTTTTGTTCTGGTGAAGGCTTTTTTCATTCTAAAAATACAATATTGATCTAAAACTACTTTTCTGGTGCAGCGTGCGTCAAATACTTTCCTTTTCTTCGTGGAGATGTTATTGCTTTGTCTGGAATGGTTCACAGTACGGCTTTAAACCTTTCTATCTCCATGGAGATCAAACCAGACCAAGTTACAGGTCAGATCTGTGGAGAGGCGACCCCGTTCACAGTCTGAATGCATGATTTCTGAGGTGTTTTTGAGCTGTAGAACCACCTGTAATTGAATAAATGGGTCCGGTCAAGCAGAAGTAAACAACAAGGCCAAAAATTCCAGTTTATGCATCTGATATAAAAAATGTATTGAACAGATACATATGTACTCTAGTTTATGAAACTGTTGACCTTTTTTCTGTACCATTTTTGGTTCTAAAGTTCCATATGTTTTAAACAGACCATGTATGAAACATGGAACAAAAATTATTTCCCAAATTTCAAAGACCTGCAAATCATGTCAATAAATGGATGTATTTCATCATATCTTGTGTTATTCCATCTTTGAACTGTTGATGAAGGGACAGGATAAAAAAAAAAAAATGCATTTAAAATTATAAAAATTGGCTTGGAAGGACTGACATATTTTATAGAAATAGTTTCTTAATAATATTAAATATTAATATTAAGTAATATTAAAGTATTCGGAAGAAAAAAGCGACAAATGATGTAAAATCCTGCACCTTCTACTTGTTTGAACAGTTTTCCCTCCGTTACTTTTCCCTCCGTTACCATGACCTTTCTTAATAAAAAATCTCATGAGTCAAAAAGTAAGAGGTTTTTCAACCTAATCTTGTACCATATGGTAGAAAACTATATGAAGCAAATATTCAAACCAGTTTGTTAAGGATATGGAAGTGAGAACCAAAGAGTTATCACTGTTTGGATTTATTGACCAAAAAGTGACATTCTGCTTTACTTATTTCAATTCCTCTCCGTTACCCACTTGACCAGACCCAAATGTAAAGCAGAGAAGTTTAATGTCACACTGTGGAACTTTCCAGGCAGAGCAATGATGTATCCATAGAAAAAATTAGCTGACAGACCCCCAACCAAAAAGTGACATAGTGCACCTTTAAAGTAAGCAGCTTTCTCTACGTCTGCAGGATTCCATAAAAATAGGAAGTTAATTTGTTTTTCCATGGAGATACACAGGTTTTATTCCTATATTGTGGAACATTATAGCCAAAGCAACAACATATCCATGGAAACAAGCAGCAGAAGGCCCTCCTCCTCCAGGCCAAATAAGAGTCAGGTTTGTGGAGATGCGAGTCCGCTCACAGGAAGGACGCATGTTTTTCTATTTTTCCTAGTGCAATAAATCCAGTCCTCTTTATTTATCTGGCACATTTTATAAACATGACTCGTCCAAAGAGCTGCACGGACATAAACACACCCATAATGAAAGAAACATGCTTTTTAAGTCATTTATTGGCAAAAAAACATATGACATATTGGGGCTGTAATAATCAAATAATAGAAACATAACTGCAAGAAAGTGTCTGTGGACTGGGAGATGTTGGTAGTGAACAGTGGACCATTAGGGCTGGTATCGATACATAGGCCACGATACAATACATACCTCGATACATAGGCCACGATACGATACAGTGCACTCTCGATTCGATACAATACATTTCTAATTGATAAGACACAGTTCAATAAAAACAGAGGTTAAATCATGGCTGTGACACCAAAAGTCTTTGTTTAATCACTTCTTGTGCAAAGTTCATATGAAAAACAAACATGTTAATCATCAAAACTGTGAAAATGTCAAATGTGTCGCATAAATGCGTTTCCTTTCACTAAAAAAGTGACAAAACTGTAGCTCTGTGACAGAAAAATTAATAAAATAAACCAAAAAAATACTCTTGGTGATATATCGATACAGCAGCCCATGATATCAATACTGTATCATCACATTAAACAATAAGATATATCGATATTTTGATATTTTAGCTCACCCCTAGACACCACAATGATAATAATTAAATAAATAAATAAATACATACAAATAAAACACTCTTTATTTAAACAGTAGAATGTCATTTTCAACATTAAACTTTTTGTGAGTTGATTTTTGGTTGGTTCATCACCTGTTTGTTTCTACTCTGCCTGGAATGTTCCACAGTGTGACATTAAACAGCTCTGCTTTACATTTATTCAATTACAGGTGGTTTTATAGCTCAAACATACAGACATTCTGACTGTGAGTGGGGTCGCCTCTCCACAGATCTGACCTAGAACTTGGTCTAGTTTAGTCTCCATGAAGATAGAAAGGTTTAATGCCATAATGTGGAACATTCCAGACAAAGCAATAACATCTCTGTGGAGAAAAGCATTTGAGGGACCATAAAAGTTACACAATAGACTTTCAAAATGGCTTTTCTATTCCCATGTGTCTTATATGTGTGTAATCATCAGTGGTGCAGGTAGGTTCCCAGTGTTGGGAAGGTGACTTTTAAAATGTAATCCCCTACAGATTACAGATTACATACCCCAAAATGTAGTTTGTAACAGAATCCATTAAATTACTTAAAGTGAGTAATGTAATCTGATTACTTTGAATTACTTGATTTGTTGTAGAGAAAAAAGACGAGGAAATCATAACATAAGATGTTTTGTCTGATAAAAGAAATGAAAAAAACCAGACTTTACTGAATATTATTGATAGAAGAGGAGGAGACACGGTCCACGCAGCATGATTTAGTCCTGTTAAATCCTGTTTGAGACATAGTTTAGTCCTGGTTTAGTCCTTATTTAGACCTGGTTTAGTCTTGGTTTTAGTCCTGGTTTAGACCTGGTTTAGTCTTGGTTTTAGATCTGGTTTAGCCTTGGTTTTAGACCTGATTTAGACCTGGTTTGGACCTGGGTTAGACCTGGTTTTAGTCCTGGTTTAGTCCTGGTTTAGACCTGGTTTAGTCTTGGTTTTAGTCCTGGTTTACATCTGGTTTAGACCTGGTTTTAGACCTGGTTTAGACCTGGTTTTAGACCTGGTTTAGACCTGGTTTAGTCCTGGTTTTAGTCCTGGTTTAGTCCTGGTTTAGTCTTGGTTTTAGTCCTGGTTTAGACCTGGTTTTAGACCTGGTTTAGACCTGGTTTTAGTCCTGGTTTAGTCTTGGTTTAGTCTTGGTTTTAGTCCTGGTTTAGTCCTGGTTTACTCTTGGTTTAGTCCTGGTTTAGTCCTGGTTTAGTCTTGGTTTTAGTCCTGGTTTAGATCTGGTTTAGATCTGGTTTTAGACCTGGTTTAGTGTCCGGCAATGAGTGGAATTACCGAAAAAAAGAAAAAAAAAAAGGGAGGGATATAGCCCAAAATGTGAAAACAGGAAAATACTGCTGTGTAATCCATTTATTTGAACCAAGTAACTGTAATCCAATTACCACTCATTGAAACAGTAACTGTAACCAAATACAGTTACTCATAATTTGTACTCTGATTACGTAACTCTGGTCCATGTAATCTGTTACTCCCCAACACTGTAGGTTCATAGTGTCCATGTGTGTATACTAGTCTATGTACTCTTCTACCTGTTCAGACTCCAGATCGTTCTAAAGACATTCAGGAGATCTTCTTTTCTGTCCTGTCAGTTGGACTTTTTTAGTATTGATAGCTGTGAGAAATGAGGATCTAGTTTTGATTCTAGTTTCTGATTTTTGATACAGTTACGTGTTTTCCACAGTTTCTTTATTCCACATTTGAAATCGGAATGGTAATGTCTCAAAGCTGACTCACTGTCTGCTTTAAGACTCACTTTTTCTCCTCGGCTTTTAACTGAGTTTGAGGGTTGACTCTTTTCCTGTCACTCTGTTTGTCACTGTTTGTGTCCTGTCTTGTGTACAGCGCTTTGGTCGACTGTGTTGTTTTTAAGGTGCTCTAGAAATAAAGTTGAGTTGAGTTGAAAAAGCAGTTGAAGCAGCCTCACTGAAGGAGCCCAGAGCCTGTAGCAGCAGCAGCCTGTTCTCCTATTCTCCTGTTCTCTGCCATCTTGTCTGTATTAGTTTGGGCTTCGTGTTTTTCACATCACAGTCACATTCGCAGGAAACTATAAATTCTCTTGGACACAAATAAGAGTCTGCACATGTTCGAAACGCACCCGGAAATGTCCAACACTCAAACCCACCAGCCTGATCTGATCTAGAGTCTGTGTGCAGCGCAGTAATGGGCCCCAGATTACTCTGATTTCCTGATCCGTGTTCTAATGTAGTTTCCTCATCACACACAGACCTGGACTTGTGTTTTGTTTCATTCACACATGTTTAACACACAAACCCTGAAAAACATTCTGTTCCACCTTCTGATGTCATGTGGTGATACCAAGAACTTGTACTGTGTTTTAAACTCCACACACCTTCACTAGAATCATTTGGATCATTTGAGCCTTGGAATTCTCAATCTTTACTGAACTAAAGATAAAAGAAGTTGTTCCCTTAAATACTACCACTTCATGACATCACAAGGTGGAGCAGAGCATTTGGAGCTTTGGAGATGTAGACAGACTGATAATAAAGAGTTACTCAAACACAACTCCAGGTGTGTTTTTGAGGAGGAAACAACTGTATAACACGACTTAAAGCTCACAAAAGTTCATTTTGCATAATATGGGACCTTTAAACCATATTATAATGTTGTTACTTCTCAAAAACAGACCAAGAGCAACATTAAAGACCATCAACATCCGGGCTTAAATGACGATTTGGAGTAGTCCATGTTCCTCTGAAACGTTAAAACTTTAAGACTTTCTTGACAATGTCTTAATGCATATTACTGTACTGATCTGTGGTCCAGTGTATTTTCATATATTTGAGAGCTCTGCACATGTGATGGACACACCTGCCTGTCTCCAACATGTCCTGTGTGTCTTGTTGCTGTTCTGTGGATCTGCCCATCACTTATACTTCCTCATGGTTGGCCAACCTTTTTTGTTTCTTTTTCCTATAGTTATTGGATCATGTCATGTGATTGATATGTCATTGTATTTAACGACACCTGCAGGTTCTCTTCCACCCTTATGTCCTGACCAAGATCAACTTGCTGGTTGAAATGCATTGGTGTCCCTCCATGCAATAAAGGACTTGTAATATATTCAGTCAGTGTGCCTTGAGCTTTTACCAGAGTCCTGCACCGGTCCATTTTTGGAGACCTGCACCCGCCCGCACTCTCACAGTACAACACCACACCCGCCTGTTAACCTGTGATTATATCAAAGTTAAAGCTGCACGTCCCAGCCCTGTTAACATTCCTCCTGTTACCCTCCCAATAGTCTAGGACTAAACCAGTTCTAAACCAGGACTAAACCAGGACTAATCCAAGACAAAACCAGGACTAAACCAGGACTAAACCAGGACTAAACCAGGACTAAACCAGGACTAAACCAAGACAAAACCAGGACTAAACCAGGACTAAACCAGGACTAAACCAGGACTAAACTAGGACTAAACCAGGACTAAACCAGGCTGAACCATTACCTGGTATCCGCAGGAACCCGACCCTGTGCTGGACACTTTCACATTTTTGTTCTATTCATACATGTTTGAGTAACCCTTTACTATTAGTGTGTCTACATCTCCAGAGCTCCAAATGCTCTGTTCCACCTTGTGATGTCATGAAGTGGTAGTTTTCAAGTAAAAGGTATAGAGGACCTTTTTACCTTTAGTTCAGTAAAGATTTGTATTTCTAGTCAAATGATCCAGTTGAGTTTAGTGAAGGTGTGTGGAGTTTAAAAACACACTGGAGTGTTTTCAGTTTGAGAGAAGAACTCAGCCTACATGTGCACGGTTTGTGTGTTAAATACTTTATGTGTGAATGAAACAAAACACAAGTCCAGGTTTGTGTGCGATGAGGAAACGACATTAGAACACAGATCAGGAAATAGTGTAATATGGAGCTTTACAGACTTGAGCGACACACACACACACACACACACACACACACACACACACACTGGCTTTTAATATGACCCAGGCTGCTCGCTCTGTGCCACCAGCCCTCTGCAGCTCCACTGTGTGTGTGTGTGTGTGTGTGTGTGTGTGTGTGTGTGTGTGTGTGCTTGTGTGTGTGTGTGTGTGTGTGTGTGTCGGGGGGGTTTGGGGTCTTGGATTGATCTGGGGCTGGAGCTGGGGGAATATAAAGCAGGGCAGGGGCTTAAAGTGTGCGTACCCCAGGGAAGAGTGCTCGTGTGCGGGGAGAGAGACGGACATATGCCCCCTGCCTCCACACACCTCCACCCTCCACCTCCACCCGCCGTCTGTCAGTCAAACACACACCCTGACATGTGCTGCGCGGACACTTTGAATGGAAAACGAAACCGCAGTACGGCTCAGGGATGTCAAAAGTATCGAAAGGCTAACAGGAGGCACTGCTCTGTCTGGGGCTTTGTTGGACTTTGATGTGAGCTTTATTTGAACGCACTCTGACCAGAAAGAGCAGACTTCTCTGGAACTAGAACAACACGTGAGATGATTTTTACTGTTACACAAAGTCTCACACATAAAATGACACCCTCACCTTTTATTTTGAAAATCAGTCTTCTAAACAAGACCATGACCTGAAAATGTGAAAATTCATTTTGTATTAACAGTAGTAGAGAAGTAATGGTTATAGTAAGTAATAGTAGTAATAGTAGTAAGGAGTAGTAAGGAGTAGGAGTAGGAGGAGTAGGTGTAGGGGTAGTGGGAGTAGGTGGTAGTAAGGTAGCAATAGTAATAGGAGCAGCAAGAGTAGTAGTAGGAGTAGTAGGTAGTTGTAGTATTAGTAGTAGTAGTAGCAATTGCAGCAGCAGCAGTAGTAATAATAGTAATAGTAGTAGTAGTAGTAGTAATAGTAGTAGTAGTAGTAGTAGTAGTAGTAGTAGTAGTAGTAGTAGTAGTAGTAGTAGTAGTAGTAGTAGTAGTAGTAGTAGTAGTAGTAGTAGTAGTAGTAGTAGTAGTAGTAGTAGTAGTAGTAGTAGTAGTAGTAGTAGTAGTAGTAGTAGTAGTAGTAGTAGTAGTAGTAGTAGTAGTAGTAGTAGTAGTAGTAGTAGTAGTAGTAGTAGTAGTAGTAGTAGTAGTAGTAGTAGTAGTAGTAGTAGTAGTAGTAGTAGTAGTAGTAGTAGTAGTAGTAGTAGTAGTAGTAGTAGTAGTAGTAGTAGTAGTAGTAGTAGTAGTAGTAGTAGTAGTAAGTAGTAGTAGTAGTAGTAGTAGTAGTAGTAGTAGTAGTAGTAGTAGTAGTAGTAGTAGTAGTAGTAGTAGTAGTAGTAGTAGTAGTAGTAAGTAGTAGTAGTAAGTAGTAGTAATAGTAGTAGTAGTAGTAATAGTAGTAGTAATAGTAGTAGTAGTAGTAGTAGTAGTAGTAGTAGTAGTAGTAGTAGTAGTAGTAGTAGTAGTAATAGTATTAGTAATAGTAGTAGTAGTAGTAGTAGTCACAGCCCCAGTGTGAAAGTATCAATACAAAGTGATGTACATTTGTAGAAGTTCAAATCTGAGCATTAAAGATGTGTTCAAACTTTTCCAAAATGAGTCTTGAGACCCCAGCCTCCTCCTCCCCCTCTCACTCTCTGCAGGTCCTGTGTCATTCTGTGCCCGATCCATGCCCACTCTGTACCCGCTCTGTACCCGCTCTGTACCCGCTCTGTACCTCTGTACCTGCTCTGTACCTGCTCTGTACCCGCTCTGTACTCTGTCTCTGTACCTGCTCTGTCTGCTCTGACCTGCTCTGTACCTGCTCTGTGCCTGCTCTGTGCCCGCTCTGTACTGCTCTGTACCTGCTCTGTACCTGTTCTGTACCTCTGTACCTGCTCCTGCTCTGTGCCTGCTCTGTACCCGCTCTGTACCCGCTCTGTACCTGTTCTGTACCTTCTGTACTGCTCTGTGCCTGCTCTGCCCGCTCTGTACCTGCTCTGTACCCTCTGTACCTGCTCTGTCTGCTCTGTACCCGCTCTGTGCCCTGTACTGTCTGTACCTGCTCTGCCCGCTCTGTACCTGCTCTGTACCTGCTCTGTACTGCTGTGCCTGCTCTGTACCGCTGTACCCCTCTGTACCTGTTCTGTACCTGCTCTGTGCCTGCTCTGTACCCGCTCTGTACCCGCTCTGTACCTGCTCTGTACCTGTTCTGTACCTGCTCTGTACCTGCTCTGTGCCTGCTCTGTACCCGCTCTGTACCCGCTCTGTACCCGCTCTGTACCTGTTCTGTACCTGCTCTGTGCCTGCTCTGTACCTGCTCTGTACCCGCTCTGTACCTGCTCTGTACCTGCTCTGTACCTGCTCTGTACCCGCTCTGTGCCTGCTCTGTGCTCTGTGCCCGCTCTGTACCTGCTCTGTACCCGCTCTGTACCTGCTCTGTACCTGCTCTGTGCCTGCTCTGTACCCGCTCTGTACCCGCTCTGTACCTGCTCTGTACCTGCTCTGTACCCGCTCTGTACCCGCTCTGTACCTGCTCTGTGCCTGCTCTGTACCTGCTCTGTACCTGCCTGTGCTCTGTGCCTGTGCTCTGTACCCGCTCTGTACCCGCTCTGTACCCGCTCTGTGCCTGCTCTGTGCCTGCTCTGTGCCTGCTCTGTACCCGCTCTGTGCCCGCTCTGTGCCCGCTCTGGCCCTGGCAGTGCTCACAGTGAATATTGCCTGTGAAATTCTCACCCAAAATGAAACACCCGCTCAGTCTAAGTTTAGAGGCGCTTCTGTTTGTGGAGCTCACATTTAACAACTCTCTTCACACATGGATCTGAAAGTCTGCCCCATCAAATCCTCTGTGTGTGTGTCTGTGTGTGTGTGTCTGTGTGTGTGTGTGTGTGTGTGTCTGTGTGTGTGTGTGTGTGTGTGTGTGTGTGTGTCTGTGTGTGTGTGTGTGTCTGTGTGTGTGTGTGTGTGTGTGTGTGTGTGTGTCTGTGTGTGTGTGTGTGTGTGTGTGTGTGTCTGTGTGTGTGTGTGTGTGTGTGTGTGTGTCTGTGTGTGTGCGTGTCTGTGTGTGTGTGTCTGTGTGTGTGTGTGTGTGTGTGTGTGTGTGTCTGTGTGTGTGTGTGTGTGTGTGTGTGTGTGTGTGTGTGTGTGTGTGTGTGTGTATGTGTGTGTGGTTTCCAATCCAACTTTATGTATAGCACATTTTATAAACAAGAAGTGCAAATATTTAAGTGAAAAGTCAGCAGAATCATGTTCCAAACGAAAGGAACTAATAGAATCAACAGATAATAGAATAATAACAAATCAATGAATAAAAATGATAAAATCAATAATGAGACCAGCAATAGTTGTTATACTGTAAGTTCTTGTCACTAAGAGAAATGTGTTTGGGATATTTCATGGCAGGGTTCAGTGTGATCGATGGGAAATGTGTCTCTTTTCTCGTCTAGAGTCGGATATCATCACGATCTAGAATCTGAACACCAGTAATGCTCCTGATTTCAGTGAATTTTTCTCGTTTTGGTGAATGTTCTGTACTAAGAAAAAACAGACAATCTGTGCAGTTCTGTAGCATCCAGTGCATCATTTTTGTTTTTTAAACTTTCTGTTTAGCCGCATTATGTAACTTTTCTGACGGGGGGTGCACCATCTGTGTGTCTTCAGTGAGAGCATATACATGCACATCATTATCCCAGTTGTTACATGTATGCGCAGTATTCCAGTTTCAGTATCCCGAATAAGCCAGTATCCTGATTTCTCATAAACGGGATACTGACTTAGATGAAATATTCTGATAGTAACCAGGATATTGAGGCATGTATACACAGTATTCTGAGTACTGCAACATAAAGTCCAGTACACATGCGTCCTAAAGACAAACACTTTTCAGTGTCTTCATCATAACGGGGTAACAACTTCATCATAACATGAATAAAGTAGTAGTACGGTGGCTGAGTGGAGGGCACTGTCGTGTCACAGCAAGAAGGTTTCAGGTTCTGTCCCGGGTCTTTCTTTGTGGCGTTTGCATGTTCTTTCTGTGTCTGAGTTTCGTCCATCAACCCAAAACATGCAAAACAACTCAAATCCTCCACATAAAACAGAACCGACTAAGATCTAGCGCTGGGTGGAGGATGAGGAATGGGTCAAATGCAGCTAAATGTCTGTATATACAATACAATAAAGAACCATAACACTTAACCTTATCTTTCACCAGAAAACTTACTCAATATGACTAAGCTGCAACAAAAAGACAATCGTTTTAGAGCAGCCCACCAAGTGTATAATAGTATAGGCATCGTGTGTTTAGATACAAGAAAAGCCTCCAAAAGTCCCTGTTCTGTGTACATTAAACTTCCAAAGCTCAGTGTAACCTCTCCCACACTGCTCTGTCCCAGCGGAGCCTGTCCATGCCCACACAGCAGCCCCCTGCCGCCCCCCGAGTCCCTCCTCTCCCGCTCATACGCCTTTACTGAGCTTAACCCAGCGCTACTCTACAAACTCATACAAATATCAAATGTAGGACTATTTTTAAACGCTCCATATTACTCTGATTTCTGATCTACTGGATGTTCTAATGTCTTTTCCTCATCATGAACAGACCTGGACTTGTGTTTTGTTTCATTTACACATACAATATTTAACACACAAACCCTGCACATTCTCTTAAACTGAAAACACTGTGCTCCACCTTGTGATGTCATGTGGTAATACAGGAAGTGCTCCATTGTGTTTTTAAATTCTATACACCTTTACTAGAAACATTTGGATCATTTTGAGCCGATCTTAACTGAACTAAAGGTAAAAGAGATCTGTTAACATGGAAAATACTTCTTCATGACATCACAAGGTGGAATGGGAGGTAACATGGTCCTATATTATCTTGTGAGCTTTAAGTCATGTTATAATGTAGTTTCCTCCTCAAAAACAGAGCTGGAGTTGTGTTTTGTTTCATACAGTTTGAGTAACTCTTTGTTATTAGTCTGTTTACATCTCCAAAGCTCAAAATTCTCTGTTCCTCCTTGTGATGTCATGAAGTGGTAGTTTTCAAGTGAACAGCTCCTTTTACCTTTAATTCAGTAGAAATGGGCAATTCTGGTGTCTCTTTAAAATATCATCATTAAACATTTAAAACAATCAAAATTAATTCATTCTAATTTCCATAAATACAAGATTTTAAATTCATCATTATCTTCAAAATTCATACTCTTAAATTCCATCTTCAAATTCAGTCATTTTGAAAAGTCCCAGCCTCTGAAATTGAGCTCTTAAAAACCCATAACTGTGACCGGAAAATTACAGCTTCACATTTATTTTTTCAAACAAAATTTCAAAATTCTCTGTTCCACCTTGTGATGTCATGAAGTGGTAGTTTCCATGTGAACAGCTACATTTTCCCTTTAGTTCAGCAGAAATTGACAATTCTGGGACTGAAATCATCCAAATGATTCCAGTGAAGGCGTATGGAGTTTAAAAAGACATTGGAGCTTCCTGTATCACCACATGACATCACAAGGTGGAACGGTGTTTTCAGTTCAGAGAAGAAGAACTCTAAATGCCTAAATGTGCAAACAAAACACAACTGCAGGTCTGTTTGTGATGAGGAACACAACGTTGGCCCTTTAAAGCTCACAAGAGTCAATTTCTCGTAATACAGGCCCTTTAAGCAGACGGGAGGTGGTTTTACCCATAATGCCGTGGTGTGTTTTTCTGTGGGGGGCATTAAGCTGCGCAGCGCTGTGGTCCACTGGGGGAGACGGGGAGTGGTCTATCTTCTTGACCGATATCCTTGTCTCCGAAGACGATAAAACACATGCTGGAGCTCCAGCGGCCCCTCGCTCCCCCGCGCCTGCCTGCAAATATACGAGCTGTCTCCCTCTCTTTTGTCTTTGGGGGGGGGGGGGGGGGTGAGACGGGGAGGGGTTGCATAGCTGGTACTAGGGAGGGAACGATATACAACACTCTCGATATTTACGATATTTGCGATATTTAGAGAGAAAGCAGGTTAAGGAGCAGGGCGGGTAAAACGTCGACTACAGAGACTGTGCAGACACTTAAAACACACTCTTAATAACAGAAAACACATTTATGTTTCCTCTTTGATACCATCATTTAGATTTTAGTGTGGACGCTCAACTTGTGCAGCCCGACAACAGCATCAACAGCGACGGCGCAAACTCTGACTTTATTTACTCTACAGAATGATCCGTGTGCGCTAAGACTGAGCATTACAAACAGTTTGCAGTGGTCCAAAGTTCCTCTTCACTTACCTTATGTATTCAGAGCATCCTAATTATTCACCATGATGAGTTTCTAACAGCTTTTCACAACTTCCAGAGACCAGAGTGGAGTAAAGCTAACATCAACTAGCATGCCAACCACGCACTTCACTACATACAATACATCTGTCCTGGGACAAAACAAAATTTACTCTAAAATACATGTGAAGTTACGACAATAAATATTCTTTCTTTTTTAGCAACAAAACACCTGTAGTTGAACTGATGTGTGATAAATATATTTAAAGCCACACGGTGCAACATTTTCAGCAATGGTCTCCTCACCAGAAAAGTTACACAGTGCACCTTTAAACAAAACTGCGATAAAACGTCTCTCTAGATTGGTTTGCGTGAGAAGAATTAGACAGTCACAACATGTCCGCCGCCCGAACAAACTGAAGGTCTGTTACTGTTGGTTACCATGGCGATGATTCCTGTAGCTTTATTTCATAGCTGGTTGGTTGTGAGTTTGCGGAGGAAGGGGGGGAGGGTTTGTGTTTAACTCCCCCCGGTGCAGCGGCAGGACCAAACCACGGCAGGTGCGGGGTGTACCTGTCACTGGGAGCTTTCAAACGCACTATTGATTCTTATTCATGAAATCAGAGAGAATAAAATGTACATCTGGAACGAGCCGAACGCCGTGTGTGTGTGGAGCGGGATTTGGAGGAAGTTTGTGTTGGAGCAGATGTGAGGAGATGATGCAGGATTCACTCGTTTAGGACTAGGGGAAGAACAAAAATAGAGTTTTTTTTTCTTTTTTGTTTTTTTCCGATTAGATTTTTTTACTCTATACTCTACTTCTTTTTTAAAGATGGAAATGCTAGAAAATGTGGTGGAAAAGAGAGAGGCTAATAATAATAATAATAATAATAATAATAATAACAACTCTTCTTTCTTTCTTACTTTCTTTCTTTCTTTTTTTTTACATTTAATGGTACTAGTTTTTTCTAGTACTAGTTTTTTACTAGTTTATTCCCATATGTCAGGAGTTTCCAACCTGCAGCTCTGGAGCTACAGGAAGCTCTCCACTTCCTTCCAAGATTAGTTGTATATGAAAAATTCAATGCTCTTTATCATTGTACATGTGTCATTTTGATGTCTAACTTTATGCATTAATAAATGGATCATGGTTTATGTTTTTAAGCATCTAACTTTGGGTGACTAGAATGTCTAAAACTGGGACAGCCCTGGTTTGTGGTGGTTGGTAATAAAATGGTGAAACGAGTGCGGAATTAAAGGAAAACTTTCCTGCACTCGGCCCATTCATGACTAGTCACATTTTCTGTCTGTTTTGGTCATTTTTAAGCAGCTTTTCTGTATTTTACTTAAACAAATGACAGTTTATGTCTCTTTTTACTGTTGACAGAGATCAAATTGGTCAAAAATAGGAACACCTGAGACATTTCTATAAAACTGCGACTAATCAGTGGTTTTGTATAAATCTGATGGAACAGGGGACACAGGCTTAAAACTGAAACTGTCCCGGGAAATGGTGGCCATACCGACTTGACAAAGCCTGATCCCGTCAGATCTCAGAAGCTCAGTAGGACCGGGCCTGGTCAGTATTTGGATGGGAGATGCTGGGAAAATCAGATGCTACAGTGGAGCATCAGTCACATAAACTGTCGTTGTGTTCTTAGGCAAGACACTTCTCCCACATTGCCTAGTATGAAGCGGTGTGTGTGTGAGTGATGGTGGAGGTCGGAGGGACTGATGGCACCTATTGGCATGGCAGCTGCGCTTCTGTCAGTCTGCCCCAGGGCAGCTGTGGCTACAATAGTAGTTAACCACCACCGGGTGTGGAGAGAAAAGAAATGCTCTGTAAAGTGTCTTTGTGACATATGTCTGTGAAAAGTGCTATAGAAATAAACACTTACTTACTTACTTTATCTAAGGCTCGCTGAGGCTCTTTTATATGCTACATTTTTTGTGACCACTAAACTAGAAGCTTTGTGGCTATTTTGTTTTGTAAACTGGTTGGAGACATCTGCCATGTGTCTTATATGTGTGTAAAGGTCAGTGGTGCAGTAGGTTCATGTTGGTCCATGTGTGTGTACTGGGCTATGTGTTCTGATACTTCAGATCCAGCTCAACATCATTCTAAACCTTCAGCAAAAGTTAATTTCTATTCTACCAATGTGACTTTTTTAGTATCGGTACCTGTGAAAAATGAGGATCTAGTTTCAATTCTAGTTTTGGAGTCAATTAGTATGAGATTTTTTAATATATACACTTTTGATAACTCTATGAGCTGGTACATACACATTTTATATTTATTTCCTTTATCCATGCAACTTATTCTGGAAGTTGCCGTGGGCGCTGCCATCATTATTCTGGTTGTATTATTTTGGATGGAGCTGCCGATCTTGACAGTAAATAAGTTCAATACAATAATGGATGATAAATGCACAGAAAACATCCACCTCTGAGAGAAAAGATGTTCTGAGCCACATTTAGCTCCAAGCTCCTTTCCATCTTCCAAACTATTTACTTTAAACCAACAACAACAGTATTTCATCAGGAACAGTGTCTCCTCAAAATAACCACAGTCCAGTTCATCATTAAACATTTAAAAACAATCCAAATCAATTCATTCTAATTTCCATAATTTCTATTTCAAATTCATCATTATCTGAAATTGAGCTCTTTAAAACTCGTAACTGTGATCAGAAAAGTACAGCTTTTTTCAAACATGGACAAACTTTAGATCAGGGGTGCTCAATAAGTCGATCGCGATCTACCGATCGATCGCTGTGTCTCGTCTCGGACTCGCGTTTGGACTCGGTCTTGTGTCTCACTCGAGGTCTGACACTCAACAAGTGTGATCATATTTTATTACGGCCGCTGCTGTTGGTAATAAACTTGTAGCGGGTGCAGGAGCGTGTGGGGCGTCTCAGTGCAGCCTGTGCGCTCATTTGAAACCTGCGGAGACTCTACGGCGCATCACAAATACACACGCTCCCTATGCATTTTTCATATTTGTCACGATGTGCGTTTGGTTTGGTAAATGTGCAGAGGCTGGTAAATATCACTGCAAAACCAGAAAAGAATGTAACTCCAGTTTGGAACTTTAAAAAACAGGTTTAAAAATCTTACCTATTTTCATAGTTTTGTGTAAAGTGCCAGAGGAAGTTCTCTTAAAGAAGAGGTTCTCAAACTGTGGGTGAGGGTCCAAAAAAGGGGCACAGAGTGTTTCACTGCAGTTTGCTTGACTTTGTATTAGGTAGATCATTAAGACTTGGTCATTTTGTAAGAAGCTCACATGCTGAAAAAGTGTGAGCACCTCTGATTTAGATCGGCTGAAGACAGTTCCACTTCCTGTTCGCGCCATGTTTCTTTGATTCCCACGTACAGAACGCCAACACCTGCCTCACACTTGAGAATCCTGATTTTAATTTGATCTATAGTGTGATTTTCTGTGGTAAAGTCGTGGCTTCCCCCGCGTCTCTCCTCAACACTTAAGCCTTAACGCTCCTATATGTTGTCAGTAGATCCGTACAGTCCGGCGTATACACTGTGTTTATATATAGAACATGTCACCGTTTTCTAAGCGCATCATCCGTCCCTGGTGAGATCAGACCTCCCCCTCCTTCAACCCCAGCTGTCCATCAAACCCGTGCACCGTAAGTG
Organism: Boleophthalmus pectinirostris; assembly: GCF_026225935.1. Taxonomy (NCBI): domain Eukaryota; kingdom Metazoa; phylum Chordata; class Actinopteri; order Gobiiformes; family Gobiidae; genus Boleophthalmus; species Boleophthalmus pectinirostris. The sequence continues at coordinate 1,815,201 of NW_026571473.1, read as the reverse complement.
GGCGGGACCATGACAACTCTGGAATCCATCTCTGGCAAGCGGCGTGTTTGTGTATTTCCTTGTTTTCGTCGCAGGAAACCGGGGAGGCGTCCCTGGAACATATTGGCGTCCGCGCGTCGTACGTCGCGATGCTAGCTGCCGGTTAATAATAGCGCGAGAGCTAGCGACGCGGCTACGGCTACGTGTGCGATGCTAGCTCTGATGTTGGTGACAGTTTTGCACATGCCAACACCGCCTGCTCCTGCACCCCCCCACACGCCTTTCCCTTTCTTCGTCACTTCACACATGTACAGATAAGTAAAATACGCCAAGCAGCACCCAAGCAGCACCCAAGCCCAGCACCCGACCCCCTCGCCCCCCCCGCCCCCCGCCCGCCGCACCTGACACCGCCTGCCCCCTCCCTCCCTCACTCCCTCCCACTGTGTGGCATAAACAAACGTAAAAGGCCTGCACGCTCACCCACCACCCACGCGCATCAGATCACACTCCAAGATTATTTTTAGAATGTAGATTTTTTTTTTTTTTCTTTTTTAAGATGGAAATGTCAGAAAACAGGCTGGAGAGAGAGAGGGAGAGAAAGAGAAAGAAGGAGAGAGGGAGGTGAGTGACATGCAGCAAATGGGCCGTAGAGGATTTGCTGCATTTTGGTTTTTTTTAATGATCCTTATGAAAAACTGGTTTGAGTAATTATGATTTAAAGCTCCTATATTACGCAAAATAGACTCTTGTGAGGTTTAGTCAGGTTCAAATGTTGTTTCCTCTTCAAAAACAAACCTGGACTTGTGTTTTGTTTCGTTCACACTTGTCTGAGTTACTCTGTTATTCAAATTTTAAACTGACCAAATTGATGGAAAAAAAGACAACAAAAAGCACATTTTACTTTCAGATGTTAGTTTCATTTTGTTGAGACCTCTTTAATTTTGCACTAGTATCAAATTGACTGAAATTAATGTTACATATGATTTTTATAATCATTTTTAAACTCCCTATATTCAGCAAAATAGACTCTTGTGAAGCTTTAAATCATGTCCCAATGTTGTTTCCTCCTCAAAAACAGAGCTGGACTTGTGTTTTGTTTCATTCACACTTGTCTGAGTAACTCTTTATTATTAGTCTGTCTACATGTCTAAAGCTCAGAATGCTCTCTTCCACCTCGTGATGTCATGTGCATTGTGTAATTTTTCAGGTGGAGGCTCCTTGAAATACTTTTTTCCATGGAGATGTTATGCTTTGTCTGGAATGTTTCACAGTATGGCATTAAACCTTTCTATCTTCATGGAGACCAAACCAGACCAAGTTCCCGGTCAGATCTGTGAAGAGGCGACCCCGCTCACATCAGAATGTTTGTTTTTTGAGGTATTTTTAGGGTCTAAAAGCACCTGTAATTGAATAAATGTAAAGTAGAACTGTTTAATGTCACACTGCGGAACATTCCACACTGTAAAATCTAACTTAGTCGACTTTACTTCTTAAAACCTGGGAAACTGATTGCCTTGAACATTTTGACTCAAGTGGAGTGTGAATCTAAAGCTGAGCTGAGTAATTCCTCAGTGTAGTGTTCAGTAAATTCCTCTTTCATCAAACCAAACTCAGAGAGTGAAGTGAACTTTAGTTTTCATTCATAGAATCATGTTGTGAAGCTGAGTCAACTAATCAGTCAGTTCCTCAAATCTGAAATATGTAGTAACTTTTACTTTAGGAGGAAGTTAATCTTACTTGAACAAATCTAGGAAAGCGATTGCCTTGAATTTAGTAAGTAACCTGTACTTTAAGATGTCGAGGAGAAAATTCTATTTGTGGACTGGACAAAAGTTAGTTTAGTTGAAGTCGTTTCTCAGCTCATCCAAGCTGCTTCTTCAGTTCTGGTCAGACGCTGGTGGACACTTCCTTATATCTGCAGGGAGAACTGAAAAGAACTGAAGAAGCAGCTTGGATGAGCTGCGAAACGACTTCAACTAAACTAACTTTTGTCCAGTCCACAAACTGAATTTTCTCCTCGCTCTGGATTCTACCTGGACGAGTGAGAAGAACTTCAAGAACTTTAGTACAGTAGTTCAGTACTTGAAGAATAAGTTCATCTTATTTAGTAAAACCATAGAAACCGATTGCCTTGAATTGAACATGGTGGCTAGCACTCATGCCTCACAGCAAGAAGGTTCCGGGTTCGATCCCCGGGTCGCCCGGGCCTTTCTGTGTGTTCATGTTTCTCCCTGTGTCTGGATGGGTTTCCTCTGGGAGCTCCGGTTTGCCCAAAACATGCTCCAGCTCTCCAGAACAGTTGATAGTCAAGGTCAGTTAAATCAATCAATTAGGCAAGACACTTCACCCACATTGCCTAGTATGAAAGTGGTGTATGTGTGAGTGGTGGTGGTCGGAGGGACTGATGGTGCCGAGTGGCATGGCAGCTGCGCTTCTGTCAGTGTGCCCCAGGGCAGCTGTGGCTACAATAGTAGTTTATCATCACCAGGTATAGAGCGAATGAATAATGCTGAATAATGCTCTGTAAAGCCTCTTTGGAGACAAAAAAATGTCTGTGAAAAGCGCTATATAAATAAAGACTTATTTACTTACTTAAATGTTACTTCTATACACAAGTTAGACTAAAACAGGTTCTATTCTACAATAATGCAGGTGCACAAGGATTTGAATATTTATTAGTCTTAAAAAAAAACAAAAAAAAAAAAAACTTTTGTCCAGCTTAAGTTCAAACACATTATCAAGTGTAACAATAAAATAATATAACTGAGTTATTCCAGGTCAACTCAACAAAGGCCTTGCACTTAGGACTCAGAAAATGCTGAAGAAACAAAACACTCAAGTCTCATTCAAGTCGACCTGAGTCTGATTGAAGTAACATGCATTTGTCACCCTGAAAGTGACTGTTACTTTACCACAGTCATTAAGATCCACACATTTGTAGCTGTGAGTAAAGTAATCGAGCTAAATGAAAGTGAACCGTGGTGTTTGAGTTGACAGTCCACACAGAACAATGACGTCTCCATGGAAAAAAAAGATGACAGACCCCAAACTAAAAAGTCACATAATGCACCTTTAATTGAACTGATTTGCCACAGACAGACGACAATACCTGCTGGTGCACCGAGGAGTGAGAGTGACTCTAGCGAAGCTTCAGAAATACAGTGGAGCACTTCCTGTTCACCATATGACATCACAAGGTGGAGCAGGGCGTTTTCAGTTTGACAGAAGTGTTAAACGTGTGAATGCAACAACACACAACTTCAGGTCTGTTTTAAAAAAGGAAACAACATTATAAAATCAGACAGTGTTAACATAAGAACACACTGCAAAGCTTCGAATGCTTGGTCCCACTACGTGACATCATCAGGTGGTTCTTTTTGTGTGAATTTATGAATATATACTTCACATGCACCACCTGTGAATGGAAAAGTTTGGATCAGACTTCGTTTTGGTCAGGAGCAGGTTTTAGGTTTAATCTCTGCTCATTATCATTTTGAAAAGTTTTTTTTTGTTGTTCTGAATCCATTGAACAAACTTCCTGTCGCTCAAACACTCCACTTTTACAAAATACATGGGAGATTTTGGTGAATTTTGAGCAGAAGAGAAATGAGATGATACTGTACTTTTCTTTTTGCTTTTTTAACTCGAAAAGTTCATGTTTTTCTCATCGCTATTAACATATGCAACATCTGTTTTCTCACAAATCTGAAAATGCCTGCTTTTCTTTTTTTTTTTTTTTTTCTGACTGTGAGCGGGGTCGCCTCTCCACAGATCTGACCTGTAACTTGGTCTGGTTTGGTCTCCATGATGATAGGAAGGTTGAAAGGTAGAAATCCTTATCATTTCAAATTTGACAGATTTAAAAGACTCTAGTGAACTAAAGGAGCTTTTCCTCTTTTCCTCTCTTCCTTCTCTCCCCCTTTCCTCCCTCTGTCCTCCACCTCTCCTCTCCTCTCTCTCTCCTCTCTTTCTTCTCCTCTCCTCTTCGCTCCTCCTCTCTTCTGTCACTTCTCTTGTCCTTCTCCTCCCTGTCTCCTCGCCTCTCCATCATCTCTCTCTCTTCCTTTTCTTCTCCTCATTTTCCTCTCCTCCTCCCCTCCACTATCTCCTCTCCTCTGTCTCTCTTCCCTTTCTTCTCCTCTTCTCCCTCACTCCTCCTTCTCTTTTCTGTACTCGTCCTTTTCTTCTCCCCTTTCCTCCCTCTGTCCTCCATCTCTCCTCCTCCTTACCACCACTACCCTCCTCTGTCTCTCCTCCCTTTCTCCTCCCTCACTTCTCCTCCTCTCTTCTATCACTTCTCCTGTCCTTCTCCTCTCCTCCGTTTCCCTCGCCTCTCTCTCGTCTCTCTCTCTCCTCCTTTTTTTCTTCCCCTTTCCTCCCTCTGTCTTCTCTCCCTCTCCTCCTCCTCCTTGCTGTTTTCTTCTTCTCTTCTCCCTCTCTCCTCCTCTCCTCCACTATCTCCTCTCCCTCTCTTTCTCTTCCCTCTCCCGCCTTCTCTGTCTCTCCTCCCTTTCTTCTCCTTTCCTCTCCTCCCTCTCTCCTCTTCCTCTCTCCTCTTCCCTTTCTTCTCCTCCTCTCTTCTCCTGTCTTTGTCTTCTCCCTTTCTTTCTCCTCCCTGTCTCTCCTCCCTTTCTTCTCCTCTCCTCTCCTCCCTCTCTCCTCCTCTCTCTTTTCCTGTCTTCCTCCTTTCTCCTCTCCCTCTCTCCTCCTCCCTCCCTCGCTCCTCCTCTTCTCTTCTATCACTTCTCCTGTCCTTCTCCTCTCCTCCCTGTCTCCCTCGCCTCTCTCTCCTCTGCCTCTCGTCCATCTCTCCTTCCTTTCTCCCTGTCCTCCTCCTCTTCTCCTCCTCTCCTCCTCCTCTTCATCCCCCTCTCCTCTTCTCCTCCTCCTCCTCCCCTCCCCCCTCTGGTCCTATTGTCACTGCTGCTGTCTCGTCTTCGCTGGTCTGAAGTTCGGAGGAGCGAGGGAGGAGGGAGGGGGGGGAATCAATGGCGGCTCCCCAGGGCAAGGTCTTAGCTCAACGGCACGACGGCAGGAGACACACACACACACACACACACAGGAGAGCGTTTGTGAGGCAGAGGGGGACAGGCTCGCTGGTTTAAACTTTGACAGGTGGAGGAGGAGGACGAGGCTCACGCGACGCTGCAGCTCCACATGAATATTTAATCCATGCACATTTGTAGTGCACTAATAATCACGTGAGCTCGCATTGCGTTTATTTAAAGGTCCACTGTGGAACTTTTGTGGTGGAGGCTCTGTCAGCTGCTTGTCTCCATGGAGATGTGGTTATGTCTGTAATGGTCTGCAATCGAGCTCAGATACAACGCAAAAAACTACATCTGAACACGGCAAAAAACTACATCTGAACACTACAAAAAACTACATCTGAACACCACAAAAAACTACATCTGAACACCACAAAAAACTACATCTGAACACCACAAAAAACTACATCTAAACACCACAAAAAACTACATCTGAACACCACAAAAAATTACATCTGAACACCACAAAAAACTACATCTAAACACCACAAAAAACTACATCTAAACACCACAAAAAACTACTTCTAAACACCACAAAAAACTTCATCTAAACACCACAAAAAACTACATCTGAACACCACAAAAAACTACATCTGAACACCACAAAAAACTACATCTAAACACCGCAAAAAACTACATCTGAACACTGCAAAAAACTACATCTAAACACGGCAAAAAACTACATCTGAACACGGCAAAAAACTACATCTAAACACGGCAAAAAACTACATCTGAACACAGAAAAAAAACTACATCTAAACACCACAAAAAACTACATCTGAACACAGCAAAAAACTACATCTGAACACCGCAAAAAACTACATCTGAACACAGAAAAAAAACTACATCTAAACACCACAAAAAACTACATCTGAACACAGCAAAAAACTACATCTGAACACCGCAAAAAACTACATCTGAACACCACAAAAAACTACATCTGAACACCACAAAAAACTACATCTGAACACCACAAAAAAACTACATCTGAACACGGCAAAAAACTACATCTGAACACCACAAAAAACTACATCTAAACACCACAAAAAACTACATCTGAACACCACAAAAAATTACATCTGAACACCACAAAAAACTACATCTAAACACCACAAAAAACTACTTCTAAACACCACAAAACACTTCATCTAAACACCACAAAAAACTACATCTGAACACCACAAAAAACTACATCTGAACACCACAAAAAACTACATCTAAACACCGCAAAAAACTACATCTGAACACTGCAAAAAACTACATCTAAACACCACAAAAAACTACATCTAAACACGGCAAAAAACTACATCTGAACACGGCAAAAAACTACATCTAAACACGGCAAAAAACTACATCTGAACACAGCAAAAAACTACATCTAAACACGGCAAAAAACTACATCTAAACACCACAAAAAACTACATCTGAACACAGCAAAAAACTACATCTAAACACGGCAAAAAACTACATCTAAACACCACAAAAAACTACATCTGAACACAGCAAAAAACTACATCTAAACACCACAAAAAACTACATCTGAACACACAAAAAACTACATCTGAACACCGCAAAAAACTACATCTGAACACCACAAAAAACTACATCTGAACACGGCAAAAAACTACATCTGAACATCACAAAAAACTACATCTAAACACCACAAAAAACTACATCTGAACACCACAAAAAACTACATCTGAACACCACAAAAAACTACATCTGAACACCACAAAAAACTACATCTGAACACCGCAAAAAACTACATCTGAACACCACAAAAAACTACATCTAAACACCACAAAAAACTACATCTGAACACGGCAAAAAACTACATCTGAACACCACAAAAAACTACATCTGAACATGGCAAAAAACTACATCTGAACACCACAAAAAACTACATCTGAACACGGCAAAAAACTACATCTGAACACGGCAAAAAACTACATCTGAACACGCCAAAAAACTACATCTGAACACCACAAAAAACTACATCTGAACACAGCAAAAAACTACATCTGAACACCACAAAAAACTACATCTGAACACAGCAAAAAACTACATCTAAACACCACAAAAAAACTACATCTGAACACAGCAAAAAACTACATCTAAACACCACAAAAAACTACATCTGAACATGGCAAAAAACTAAATCTCAGAAGTCATAAGTTAAGATGACTTGAATTTTATCATGATTTGAGTTAATTTCACTTGACAAGTAAAATGTTGTGCCAGTGGAACAAGACTTTTTGTAGTTAAAATATGAAAATACATCTGATTGCACTTAAAATAAGAAACAAAATCAACTGTTGCTTGAGTTAAGAAAAACACACTCATTTGTGTTTACTTGTCAACTTGAATCAACTCAAATAAAGTGAAATGTTCTTAATTTAAGTCATTTTTACTTTTTTTTTTTCCGGTGTAGTATTTATTTCAGTTTTGTTGCTCAAAAATACATTGAAAAAGTTGCAGTCTGGCCGTCAAAAAAAAGGAACGGAAGGTCGAAATGTTTTAGGGAACATCTTCAATAAATGAATGGACTGACTTGATGTATGTACGCAAAGGAAGATTACATTTAAACTCAAGACAGAGACTGGTGACCAAAATGTTTGCTGTATGGACAAAAAGATCTGACTTTGTATGACATAGTTGTGTCTGTGTGTTTGTTTGGATGTGTCTGATTTGAATGTGTGTCTTTATCCATGATAAAAACCAATACAAAGTCAATGGCAAATAAATAAATAAAAATAACAAACAGCATTTCTTACTGGAAGTGGCTGGGTTTGCCTCTCCACAGATCTGACCTGTATCTTGGTTTATTGTATTTGACAGATTATATTTTTGATATTCTTAATTGTAAAGTTTCTGTCTGATGTGGTCAAGTGTTTTATATTTATCCTCGGCGGCTGTAAACTTTCCATGTCCATCATGAGTCGGTCCTCCAGCTCCTCACACAACGGATTTTGAAAGGACATCAGAAGTTTAGTTTGACACCACATGTTTATTTTCTGTCTCTGACAGATTTAAAAATGAGAACTTTACCCTACTTTGAGCGGCGTGTAGAGTAATGACAGACAGTGGACGCGTGTATGACTCTGCTGGTGATTGTCCGACCGGTTAAAATGAAAAACAAACCTGCATGTGTGTGCTGCTGCTGCATTTACGCTGTTATGTTTTGGTGTAAATTGAGGATATGGCAGCGGTCCCCAAGCCCCCGGCTGAGGACTGGTGCTGGTCTGTGGGTCGTTTGGTACTGGGCCACACAGACAGAATTAGAACTTACATTATTTCTGTTTTATTTCTTATCCGAGTTTGAACAATGTTTTATTTTGAAAAATGACCAAATTCTCTCTGTTATCTCCGTCTGTGAGTGACTCTTGACTCCCTCTTGGTGCATGTCGAGATGTGTGTTTCAGTCACGTGACACATTAACACTAATATTAAACCCACAAACTGCAAAATGAAGAAAAAACACACGTCTTTGGAAACGTTTATTACTATATTTACAAAAGACCACAGTTTTTGTGTTGGTCGTGTCATTTTATTTTGTCGTATTTATCCTCCACACCTTAAAGGGCGCTCCGTGAAAATATTCTCTGACATTAAACCGGTCCGTGGTATAAAAAAGGTTGGCGACCGCTGCTTTATGGTTTGGCTCTCTCCATCCCTTCACCTCCCATTCTCTCTCTCTGTTTTTTTTTCTTTCATATTCTTTCCCTCTCTCTTTCTCTCCCTTTCTCACCTGCCCCTTTTTCTCTCTTTCTTCTACCCTCTCTCTCCATCCCTCACTTACATACCACTTTATTCTATTCTATCCATATGTCCTTCTCTTTTTGTCTTCCTCCATTTCTCTTCTGTCCCTTTCTCCCTCTTTCTTTCTCTCTGCCTTCTTCACGTTCCTCCTCGTTCTCTCCATCTCTGTCCTTCATCGTTTGGCAGGCGTCTCCCTCTTTCTCTCTCGTCTGTGTTGTGTCCGGGCTGAAGCAGCTCTGGCTCACCCATATGGCGCTCCCGTGTCCCTGCGCTCTGCCCAAATCCTTCCCCCTCCTCCTCCTCCCTTCCCCCTCACTCTCCATGGTTCCTACTTCAAGGGACCTACCACCGCCTCCTCCTCCTCCTCTCCTCCGCCCTCTCCCCCTCTCCTCTCGCTCCCCTGGCTCTTAACCCTTTCTTTAGAGCAGCTTAGTCCATTGTCACACTCCACAATCTGCTGCTGCCTCCTTCACCCCTCCTCCTCCTCCTCTTCCTCTCCTCTTTTCCTCCTCTCGTCTTTTCATCTCCCCTCGGCCCCCCATAATCAATGAGCGTATTAATAGCTCGTTATACCAAATGTGGACAGATAAGATCGCTTAAAGAGTAAAGTAGCAGCTTTTTTCCTATTGTGTTGGACTAAATGAAGTGGCTTTCATTTGGATTAAGAGAGTTTAAAGGTCCAACACGACGCAACACTGACTCCTGTGAGCTTTAGGTCATGTTTTAATGTTGATCCCTCCTCAAAAACACACCTGAACTTGTGTTTTGTTTCATTCATGTTTGAGTAATGTTTATTATTAGTCTGTCTACATCTCCAAAGCTCAAAACGCTCATGTCATGAAGCTGTAGTTTTCAAGTGAACTGCTACATTTTACCTTTAGTTCAGTAAAGATCAGCAATTCTAGGACTGAAATGATCCAAATGATTCTAGTGAAGGTGTGTGGAGTTTAAAAACACAGTGGAGCACTTCCTGTATCACCACGTTCTTTAAAGGTCCCATAATACACCAACAACCCCTGTACATTTATGCTGAGTTCTTCTTCTCAAACAGAAAACACTCATGTGGTCAGGGTTCTACAGTCACGGAAATCCTGAAAAAGTCATGGAAACTGAAAATGTCATTTTCCAGGCCTGGAAAAGTTTTTTGTAAATTCAGTGAAAATGTTGGAAAAGTCATGGAATTTTTGTGTCTCTTACACAACTCCAGTGTTCTGTTAAGTTTTCATGAGACTATTTTGATTATTTGTGAACATCTGCACCTTTTGTTTAAAAGAGACGACAATAAATGCACTGACAGGATTTTGAATGTTAAAAAATTATAATCTCAAACCATGAGGAGAGTGGAAAGAGTTCACGTTTCAGATTTAGATCTAAAAGTCTGATCAATTCTACACATGTAGGTGCTGTGAAGTCATGGAAAATTCACTTTAGGTCATGAAAAAGTCATGGAAAAAATTAGAAAAATTTTTGAATTTTGTCAGTGAAAAAGAGTGGGAACCCTGTTCTAGTGAAGGTGTGTGGAGTTTAAAAACACAGTGGAGCACTTCCTGTATCACCACGTTCTTTAAAGGTCCCATAATACACGAACAGCCCCTGTACATTGCTGAGTTCTTCTTCTCAAACAGAAAACACTCTGTTCCACCTTGGGACCTTGTCATATAGTCAGGGTTCCTACAGTCACAGACATCCTGGAAAAGTCATGGAAACTGAAAATGTCATTTTCCACGCCTGGAAAAGTCATGGAGTTTTAGTATCTCTTTGATGTAGCTCCAGTGTTCTGTTCTCATGACACTATTCTGATTATTTTATTTAACGTCTGCACCTTTTGTTTAAAAGAGACGACAATAAATGCACTGACAGGATTTTGATTGTTCAAAAACTAATCCCAAACCATAAGGAGAGTGGAAAGAGTTCACATTTAGATTTAGCCCTAAAACTCTGATCAATTCTACACTGTCAAGTCATGGAAAATTCACTTCACAAAGTTTTGAAATTTTGTCAGTGAAAAAGAGTGGGAGCCCTGTTCTAGTGAAGGTGTGTGGAGTTTAAAAACACAGTGGAGCACTTCCTGTATCACCACATGATTTAAAGCTCCCATAATACACGATTTATTGATTCATGTTCTAATGTCGTTTCTTCATCACAAACACACCTGGAGTTGTGTTTTGTTTCATTCACATGTTTAACACACAAACCTGCACATTTAGACTGAGTTCTTCTCTCAGACAGAAAACACTCTGTTCCACCTTGTGATGTCATGTGGTCAGGGTTCAAATGGTCATGGAAATCCTGGAAAAGTCATGGAATTTTGTAAACTTGATGAAAGTTTTGAAAAAGTCACAGAATTTTAGTATCTCTTACACAACTCCAGTGTTCTGTTAAGTTCTCATGAGTCTGTTTGGATTATTTCTGAACGTCTGCACCTTTTGTTTAAAAGAGACGACAATAAATTCAAAAACATCATGTCAGGTCCTAAAAAAGTCATGGAAAAGTTTTGAAAGTTTGTCAGTGAAAAAAGTGGGAACCTTGTGCTAGTGAGATGGAGTTCTTTTCTCAAACAGAAAAAAAAACTAAAGAAACCCAAGACTTTATTCCACATTGTGATGTCATGTGGTAATACAGGAAGTGCTCCACTGTGTTTTTAAACTCCACACACCTTTACTAGAATCATTTGGATCATTTCAGCCCTGGAATTGACAATCTACTGAACTAAAGGTAAAAGGAGCTGTTGACTTGACAACTACCACTTCATGACATCACAAACTGGAATTTGGCATTTGGAGCTTTGAAGATATAGACTGACTAATAATAACGAGTTACTCAGACATTTGTGAATGAAAGAAACAAGATCCTCCTGTGCTCCATTATCACAGAGATCTCTTTTTAACTGGAGTCTTTTCAGTTGTATCTCCATCTGTATTAAACATGTTGTGATGTCATCGGAAACACACAAACTCGGATCAGCAACAGTCACACCACCCACGCCCATATTTGGCATCAGGCACGTCGTGATGTCATCAGAGTCCCACCAACAAACCAATAAAATTCTCCAGTAAACATCTGAGAATGAAACTTCAACCTTGATTTTAAACTGAAGAAGAGACTTTTATATTCTTAAAACTGATTCTGATAACACGATGAGAATAATAAGTGCGCTAAAGGTGATTTTTTATTTTTTTTGGTTGGGGTCCATCACCTGCTTGTTTCTCTGGAGATGTCATTGCTCTGCCTGGAATGTTCCACAGTGTGGCATTAAACTTTACATTTACTCAATGCAGGTGGTTTTATAGCTCAAAAATACCTCGAAAAACAACATTGTGACTGTGAGTGGCGTCGCCTCTCCACAGATCTGACCTGTAACTTGGTCTGGTTTGGTCTCCATGAAGATAGAAAGGTTTAATGCCATACTGTGAAACATTCCAGAAAAGTTACACTATGCACTTTTAGCTGATTTACAAAATCTGGCTTTTTATTGGAAAAATATTCCACCTTGTGACGTCATTATGTGGTGATAAAATGAAAACTATTTACAGTGGCAACTTAGGGGTGTACAAAAATACTGAAATATGTATTTATTATTTCGTTGAATGTGACATTACAATATCAATATTGTGGGCTGCTGTATCAATATATCACCAAGAATATTTTTTGATATATTTCACTCATTTTTTTGTCACAGTGCTACGGTTTTGTTGTTTGTTTAGTGGAAGGAAATTTGTTTATGTGACACATTTGACATTTTAACTGTTTGTGTTTCATATGAACTTTGCACAAGAAGTGGTTTAACAAAGACTTTTAGTGTCGCAGTCATGATTTAAACTATATTTTTATTGAACTGTGTTGAATCAATTTGAAATATATTGAATCAAATTGAATGCTCACTGTATCGAGGTGTGTATCGTATTGACAACTTCTGAATGATAACAGCTCTAATAGCAACTAAAAAAAGAAAAGAAAACCTTAAATGAGCAGGTAATGTATTGGGTTGGAGGTCCATCACCTGCTTGTTTCTATGGAGATGTCACTGCTCTGTCTGGAATGTTCCACAGTGTGACATTAAACAGCTCTACTTTACATTTATTTAATTACAGGTGGTTTTAGAGCTCAAAAATACCTCGAAAAACAACATTGTGACTGTGAGCGGGGTCGCCTCTCCACAGATCTGACCTGTAACTTGGTCTGGTTTTGTGGTTTTAGTCTCCATGAAGATAAGAAAGATTGAAAGGTTTAATGCCATACTGTGAAACATTCCAGATAAAGTCATAACAGCTCCATGGAGAGAAACAGGTGGCGGACCCTTCACGAGAAATATGAACGAGTGAATATGTGATTTTCAATGTTTTTTTGTCGTTTACCTGAGGCCCTCGCACACTCCCACAGTCACGTCTCATGTGTGTGTGCTGTTTTGTGTGTAT
>NW_026571473.1:1687000-1799500 GCF_026225935.1 Boleophthalmus pectinirostris | reverse complement strand
TGCAAAAAAGATTAGAGTGAGAGACAGATGTCAAATAATTTCAAATTTCAAAATGTTTATTGTCAAATTTCCATACATATGAAAAATTTAAATTGATGTTCTCACTGTCAATCTTCTAAGTTAAAAAAAAAAAAAAAAAAAAAAAAGATAAAAGGAAAAATCCAAAGTTTTTCTTTAGGGAGATGCAGATTCATACATATAAAAGACATAATTATTTAAATGTAAACGCACAAGTCAAAATAAAATAGAAAAACAAGCAGTAAAAATAAATAAATAAATAAAATAATAATAATAATAATAATAATAATAATAATAAACAAACAAACAAATAAATAAATAAATAAAAATAAACTAATCACTCATCACAAACAGACCTGGACTCAAGTTTTGTTTCATTCACACTTTGTTTAACACACAAACCTGCACATTTAGACTGAGTTCTTCTCTCAAACAGAAAACACTCTGTTCCACCTTGTGATGTCATCGTGTGGTGATACAGGAAGTGCTCCACTGTGTTTTTAAACTCCACACACCTTCACTAGAATCATTTGGATCATTTCAGCCCTGGAATTGCCGATCTCTACTGAAAAATAAAAAGCTAAAAAGAGCTGCTCACTTGAAAACTCCCACTTCATGACATCACAAGGTGGAACAGAGCATTTGGAGCTTTTGGAGATGTAGACAGACTAATAATGCAGAGTTACTCAAACATGTGAATGAAACAAAACACGTTTCAAGAGTCACTTTTTGTAATATTGCTCCTTTAACAATGATCCAGGTGTTTTCATTTTAAAACTTTCTGAAAACTACAAACTCTCTTCATCATTTCATCTCATTTGAGTCTTTTTTCAGATCAGATCAGCTGCTGTGGCTTTTGTTTTTTCTATTTACACTCAAGTCCACCGGGTTTATCTTTCTGTCTCTCTTTCGTCTCTTCCTCCCTGTCCCTTCTGTCTCTCCACCTTCCTTTACTCCCCACTCCCTCTCTGTCTCTGTCTCCCTCTCTTTCCTCCTTATTCTCCTGTTCTCTTTCTCTCTCCATGCCTTTACCTCTCCTCTCTCCTGTTTCTTCCTTTTTCTTTTTCTTTCTCTCTCTCTCTCCCTCTCCACTTTCTGCCCTGGCATCTCCCTCCATTCTCCTCTCTCTGTCTTCATTCTTCTCCATCTCTCTCCCTTTCTCTCTATGTCCTCCCTCTCCCTTCTGTCTCTCCACCTTCCCTTACTCCCTGCTCTCTCCTTCCCTCTCCCTCTCTGCCTCTGTCTCTCTCTCTTTCCTCCTTATTCCCCTGTTCTCTTTCTCTCTCCATGCCTTTCTCTCTTCTGTTTCTTCTTTATTCTTTCCCTCTCTCTCTCTCATCTTCCTCCATTCTCCTCTCTCTGTTTTCATTCTTCTCCGTCTCTCTCCCTCTCTCTCTACTTCCTCACCTGCCTTCTTCTCTCTCTCTTTCTCTTTTTCTTCACCCTCCCTCGCTCTTTCTCTTGCTCACTCTCTCTTCTCTCCCAACCCCCCACTCTCTCTCTCTCTTCGCTCTCTCTCTCCTCCCTTCTACCCCCTTTCTCTCTCATCCTCTCTTTTTCTGCACACATTCTCTTTCCCTCCCTTTCTACTTCACCTCTGCCTTCTTCACTTCTCTCTCCCTCTCTTTCCTCCTGATTCTTTCTCTTTCTCTCCCTCTCTTTCCTCCTGATTCTTTCTCTTTCTCTCCCTCTCTTTCCTCCTGATTCTTTCCCTTTCTCTCCCTCTCTTTCTCTATATATCTCTCCCTCCTTACTTCTTCCCCCTCTCTCTTGTTCTCCTCATCCCTCTCTTACCACTTTATTCTCTCTATCTCTCCCCCTTCCTTGTCTTTCTCTTTGCCTCTCTCCCTCCATTTCTCACCCATCCCCTCCCCCCCTCTTTCTCTCTTCATCTCTTCCTCCTTACCTACCTTCCTTTTCTCCCCTCTCTCTCCTTCCGTCTTCCTCTCTTTCTCTCTGCCTCCCCCTTTTTCTTCTTTATTCTCTAGTTTGTTTTTCCACCACTCTCTCCTTTTCTTTCTCCCTCCATCCCTTTGTTATTCTTTCCCTCTCTCTTTCTCTCTCTTTCTCACCTGCCCTCCTTTCCGCTCTTTCTCTATCTCTCTCTCCCTCGCCACTTCTTCCCCTCCTGCCTTTCTCTCTTTCTTCACCCTCTCTCGCTATTTCTCTCGTTTTGTCTCCCACCCCTCACTCTCTCTCTCCATCCCTCTCTTTTGCTCTATATCCCTCCCCTCTTCTCTTTCTTTCTCTTCTCCTCTCTCTCGTCATTTCTCTCTCCCTCCTTCTCTTTTTCTACACACACATTTATTTTTTTCCTCCTTTTCTACGTCACCTCTGTCTTCCTCACTCTTCCTCTCTCTCTCTCTCTTCCTCCCTTCATCCCTCCCTCTCTCTTCCCTCGCTCTTCTTCCTCACATTCAGAGTCTTCAGAGGAAACGGCTCCAGCCAAACTCACCTGCTGCCATCTAGTGACAAATATGAGAAGTGACTCGTTACACTTTCACACACCACCGCTTTTAGATTCAATTAAACGCGATCTGAACATTCTACAACGAGTCGGTGTTAACATTCGAACACTTTACACTCAATATTTAATCTGTCATTTTCTGTGTGTTACTGGGCTTTCTTTTCTATACACTGTAAAACCCGACAAGTTAGGACCACTCAAACAAACTGATGAAACTGATTACATGGACAAGTTTGAGTTTTTGAGTTAACAAACTGTCTATCTTTAAGTAGAACATACCCTAAAACTTTAAGTACTATAATGGTTCATTTTTGTTTTTAAGTATTGCGTATCCTAAAAGTTTGAGTAGTTTGTAATTCATATTTTTCATCTTTTTTGACAAAACATAACTAGTACACAAAACTTTAAACTTTTTGGCGCCTTCAAGACAAAATGTTTAACTGTTTACTTCAACCTTTTTTAACCAGTACTCAATGTTTAGTAACTACACATGCATTATTAACAGTGTTGGGAAGGTGACTTTTAAAATGTATTCCCCTACAGATTACAGATTACATACACCAAAATGTAGTTTGTAACATAATCCATTAAATTACTTAAAGTGAGTAATGTAATCTGAATACTTTGGATTACTTGATATTGTCATGTTTTTTAAAACTACATAAATGTACCAACCACATCCTGAAAATTCTTGTTTGTTCTCTTCAAATTGGCCCTGGTTTAGACCTGGTTTAGTCCTGGTTTAGACCTGGTTTAGTCCTGGTTTAGTCCTGGTTTAGTCCTGGTTTAGTCCTGGTTTAGTTCTGGTTTAGACCTGGTTTAGTCCTGGTTTAGTCCTGGTTTAGTCCTGGTTTAGTCCTGGTTTAGACCTGGTTTAGTCCTGGTTTAGTCCAAAATGTGAAAACAGGAAAATCCCCCATGTAATCCATTTATTTCAACAAAGTAACTGTAATAAAATTAACACTCACTGAAACAGTAACTGTAACTGAATACAGTTACTCATAATTTGTACTCTGATTATGTAACTCTGGTACATGTAATCTATTACTCCCCAACACTGATTATTAATACATAAACAGATTGAAACATACACATTTTTGAATTACATTACATTTGTATTGGTCAACTGTACAAACTTCTATAATGAGCTAGTACAATGTAGGATGTCAATACAAATTTAACTCAAACACTGTTTTAAAGGAAAAACAAAATCAGTACCCTTCACTGAAAAAAAAGGTTGCTAGATTTGTGTAAAAAAGTTCTGGAAAGCTGTTGCATGCAATAAAATGATGTTTAGGCTTTGAAACTTATTTCGATCTCCTCTACACATATTTTTCTCAGAACATGAACGTCACTTTTTCATGTTGATGACATTTGATCAAATCTTGCTTATATGCATATTTATCTTATGTTACATTTTCGTGAAATGTATAAGTGTGTATAATTTCATTTAATTGATCTAATTCTGTAAAAGAAAACAAAAACAGTCTTTAGTTTTCCACAGTTCTGTTTTGTCTTAAACAGAATCAAACACACAAAGACACAAGTACAGAGACACACAGTTTGGAGCTGGACAGTGTGAAGATTTATCCAGTGAAGAAGCTCTGGTCTCTGTGGACACAGAATAACACATGATGATCACATTCTGATGATCTACTCTGTTCTACATGTTTAAATACATTTAAAAGTACTTATTACTACAATAATGGACCAGAACAGAATCACAAGAACATTAGAAGTGTATCTGCAGAAACAAAACTCACCATGTGCTGCTTTTCTTCCTGTCTAAACACAGTAACAGGGAGGGCATCTGGTATAAAGTCTCCTAGTGCCACATCACCCTGTAGAAACACAATCACTGTTTCAATAGGAAGTTCATTTTGAAAAAAATCTTTTAAAATAATTTTAGTTGAGTTACTTACTTTGTTCATCTGTGCTCTGTGTTTTGTTGGTTCTTCAACATCTTCCTTTTTCTGAAACATCAGCTGTAACATTCATGAACTTCCCCACAGCTCCAGCAGAACCTGGACGTCACTCTGTGTTTGTAGACGACTCTGGAACAAACACATTCACATCTTGGTACAACTGTCACACTCTTGTAGATGGACAGTCAAAGACAATTTGTTTCATGGAAACAGTTCTTACATTAACTCTAATTTCAAATAAACACCACAAACATGTTTTAACAATGAAAACATTCTAGTCCAGAGAAACACATAAAATCTCCACACTGTGTGTCTCTGCTCCTGTCTGTCCCGTGTCCTGTTACATTTGAATTTTCCCTCCAAAAGTTTTGGGGAGGAGAATTCCAGAGGGACGAGCCTCACCACAGATTAGAATAAAGTCATGTTTCCTCAACCTGATTAAAACATTCAGGTCTCACATCAACCACAATCAAGTGACCTTTGTAAGATTTAAACATGCTGGACAGAGAAATGTAAAAAAGTCATGTTATTGTTGTCAAATTTCTCAGTGTATAAAGGTTAATTTTGGAGGTTAACAAATTGTCTAAGTAGCACATACCCTAAAAGTTTAAGTAGTTTGTAATTAATATGTTTCATCTTTTTTGACAAAACATAACTAATACACGAAACTTAAAACTTTTTGGCGCCTTCAGTACAAAATATTTAACTGTTTACTACAACCTTTTTTAACCAGTACTCAATGTTTAGTAAAAGCACATACATTATGAATACATAAACAGATTGAAACATACACATTTTTGAATTACATTACATTTTTATTGGCCAACTGTACAAACTTCAGTAACGAGCTAGTACAATGTAGGATGTCAATAGAAATTTAACTCAAACACTGTTTTAAAGGAAAACAAAATCAATACCCTTGATTACCCATTCAAACAGGCATCAACACTGAAAAAAATATAATAATAAAAAAATAAATACTTGGGACATTTTCCAACAAGTAATGGTTCAGTGGTGGAAGACGTACTAAAGTTTGTCACTAAGTAAAAGTACAGATACCAGAGCAAAACAATTACTCAAGTATAAGTATCACATGAAAAAGTCTACTTAAGTAAAAGTATTAAAGTACCTCTTTAAAAATGTATGTAAAAGAGCATTGTGTAACTTTTCTAGTGGAAGGTCTGTCAAATGCTTTTTCTCCATGGAGATGTTATTGCTTTATCTGGAATGTTCCACAGTATGGCATTAAACTTTTCTATCTTCATGGAGACCAAACCAGACTAAGTTACAGGTCAGATCTGTGGAGAGGCGACCCCACTCACAGTCAGACTGTCTGTTGTTCGAGGTATTTTTGAGCTATAAAACCACCTGTAACTGAATACATGTAAAGTAGGTCTGTTTAATGTCACACTGTGGAACATTCCAGGCAGAGCAACGACATTTCCATTAGGGGTGTAAGGAAAAATCAATTCAGTGATATATATTACAGCGATATTTCCAATCCACTTTATTTCTGTCGCACATTTCACAAGCAAACAGTTCCCAAAGTGCTGCACAAATACATCATAATAACAATAATAAAATAAACTGCAAAAAAAAAAAAACTAAACTACAATAAAATACTAAAATATTAGACTTTAAATAATAAAACCAGTCAAATAAAATAAGAATAAAATCATAGAATAGAAATAAATAAACTAATAAATAAATCAAACAGACCTGGACTTGTGTTTTGTTTCATTCACATGTTTATCTCACAAACCTGCATCCTGAGTTCTTCTCTCACACTGAAAACACTCTGTTCCACCTTGTGATGTCATTTGGTAATACAGGAAGTGCTCCACTGTGTTTTTCAACTCTACACACCTTCACTAGAATCATTTGGGTGATTGAACTAAAGGTGAAACTTCGCTAATAACTTCAAGGACAACACGGTGCAACAGAACATTTGGAGCTTTGGAGATGCAGAAAAATGATGAAAACGTTACTCAAACATGTGTCAGTGAAACAAAACACAAGTGCAGCTCTAGGAGGAAACAACATTGGAACATGATTTAAAGCTCACAAGAGTCTATTTTTCCTCCCCCCCCCAACGTCCCAACAGCCCCACAGTGGAGAGTTTTCAGTCTCGTCTTAAAACCCACTTTTACTCTCTGGCTTTTAACACCGTTGTGTGGTCCTCTGTGTCTTTTATTTATTTTTATGTGTTTTTATTTTCTGTGTACGTTGTGTCACCATGGTCACTGCTGAACACCCCACCATAGACATACATGTAGAACAGTACCAACTAGAAACACATGACAATTTTGCAGTGAAACAGAAATTTTAAATTGACGAACAAAAAGACAACAAAAAGCACATTTTACTTTCAGATGTTAGTTTCATTTTGTTCCAGTCATAATGACAGTCTTTAATTCTGCACTAATATAAAACTGACTGATATTAATGTTACATATGATATTTATAATCATTTTGAAACTTCCTATATTAAGAAAAATAGACTCTTGTGAAGCTTTAAATCATGTTTGAATGTTGTTTCCTCCTCAAAAACAGAGCTGGACTTGTGTTTTCTTTCATTTACACTTTTGAGTAACTTTTTTAAAATAATTTTTCTGCATCTCCAAAGCTCCAAATGTTCTGTTGCACCGTGTTGTTCTTGAAGTTATTAGCGAAGTTTCACCTTAAGTTCAATCACCCAAACGATTCTAGCGAAAATGTGTGGAGTTTAAAAACACAGTGGAGCACTTCCTGTATCACCACATGACATCACAAGGTGGAACAGAGTGTTTTCGGTGTGAGAGAAGAAATCTGGATTTTTAATCGAAACGTAACACTGTAATTCTATATAAATAAGTGAGTATTGACTTTGATGTGTGTGTTTGTGTGTTTGTGTGTTTGTGTGTTTGTGTGTGTGTGTGTGTGTGTTTGCTGATTGTTGTTGCTTGTGTCCTCAGAGTGTCCCAGAGTCCAGTGGGACAGAACTTCACATTCGTCTTGACCGATATCGAAAGTCAACAGAGATTTGGATTCTGCAGACTCACACAGGGATGTAGAGTGTGCATCTGTCTGCTCAGGTAACACACACACACACACACACACACACACACACACAACACACACACACACACACACACACACACACACACACACACACACACACACAGAGACTCACACAGGGATGTAGAGTGTGCATCTGTCTGCTCAGGTAACACACACACACACACACAACACACACACAACACACACACACACACAGACTCACACAGGGATGTAGAGTGTGCATCTGTCTGCTCAGGTAACACACACACTCACACACACAACACACACACACACACAGACTCACACAGGGATGTAGAGTGTGCATCTGTCTGCTCAGGTAACACACACACTCACACAACACACATACACTCACATACACAGAACACACACATGGAGCACACACACACTCACACGGGGCCTGGGTCTGCTCAGGTAACACAATGGTCCTGGTTTAGTTCTGGTTTAGACCTAGTTTAGACTTGGTTTAGTCCTGGTTTAGTCCTGGGGCGTGTCAGGAGAATCAGAAGCTTGACCAGTGTTTTTATGGTCTATATTTCCTTCATCAGTGTTTCCTCCTGCAGAATGTGTTATTGTGACACATACATATGAAAATGTTCCATCTGTGACTTCCATGTTGTGTTTGTGATCGATCAAATGATGACCTGATATGTAAAAGTGTGCTCCAGTACAAACATTATGTGTTTGGACTTTCAGAGATAACGAAGATCTGAGCTCAGAGAGACAGTTTGTAGAAGTTTTTGTTTTGTTCCCGCATGTGTACAACAACACTATAGTTTGAATATAGACAACAGTGGCAGATGCTTCCATCAGTCTGCCCCATGGCAGCTGTGGCTTCCATGAGTTCACCACCAACCAGTGTGGAGTGAAGCAATAATCACACAATAATCACACAGAGGAGTGTTTTGAGGAGGCTCCAACAAACCTGTAAAATGCACCACAAATGCAATGTGTTATTATTAGAATTAAACCCCTGGTTTAGTCTTGTTGAGGCCTGATCTGATCCTGCTTTGGTCCTGGTTTAGTCCTGATAGTCCTGATAGTCTAGGTTGGTCCCAGTTGTGATGTGGTGTGTGTGTATATGTTACAGAATGTATCACATAAAGCAAACACAAGTGTAAAGAGTGATTCAATCCAGCATTTCTCAAATACAAAATGTAAAAGTGTAAAAATCCTGTTCTGTGGTTTTCTTAGGATCCACAGTAAATGTTTATGTGACGCCTCTCGTCTTTCTAGAACAATCCGTGACAGGATCAGTGTGTGCAGCAGAGTTCACACTTAACAAGGAGAAATCTATTCTTTTTTAAGTTAAATGGTGCAGATGAAAAGTTTAATTTAATATTTGAAAATAATATTGAATTGAAAATTTAGATTGAGCAAATATGAGGAAAAAATACTGATTTTTTTTTTTTTTTTCTCATATCACCCAGCCCTAAGTAAAACCTTTAAAAGACCAAGAATAATATAAAAAAAATACAAATATGTGCTTATTTTAAAATCCCAATCAAAGCCTCTTATTTTGAAATTAAAATTCATCATTGTTTTATTTTTGTTCTGTTCTGGTCTCTTTTTACCTTTGCTGTTTTTCTTAGAATTTCATTATATATTTTTTTTACATGAGACCAAATTAATTTCATACATTTTTTGAGCTGCTGCAGACTCCCTCTCTCTTTCTCTTTCTCTTTTTCTCTTTTTCTTTCTCTCCGTTCAGCCCACACAGACTCAGTGTCGTGTCTTTAATTATCCGAAAGTTTCCTGTTTTTGATGCTCTTCTTCCTTTCACACAGCGGCGGCCTCACGTCAAGCTGGAGCCGCCGAAATTTAAGTTTGGTTTTTTGCATAATTTTGCTCAAACAAAAGACGATTGTGATGAAATGATGGAGCGATAATTGCGTTGACACTGTGTTTGTACGGCTGTAATTGTATTGTGCGTTTGTTAAAAGGAGCGAGAGAAGACGAGAGGAGAGAAAAACGCCGTAATAAAACTATTATTAAAACGTTTCAACAGAGACGTCACTGTGATCGACTTAAAGGTGCATTGTTTCACTTTTCTGTTTAATGCCATAGTGTGAAACATTCCAGACAACGCAGTAACATCTCCATGAAGAACAGCATTTCACAGACCCTTTTTAAAAAAAATGTATTAAGACTGATTAATGAAGAATTAATAAAAGAAAACACCTTTATTTAGCTTGATTGACTCTCCCTCTTTTTCTTTTTCTCTCATTCCTCACCGTCTCTTTGTCTCTCCCATCCTGCTCTCCTCTGATCTCTCCTCTTTTTCTCTCACTTTCACTTTTTCTGTCTTACCTTTTTGTAACGAAAAGGTAACAATCAGGTCTATTTCCCTTCCCTTTTCTATTTCCTTCTTTTTATCCTCTCTCCTCTCCTCCTTCCCTCACTTTCTCTCTCTTCTCTCTACTCTCGCTGTCCTCTTTTCTCTCAGTCTATCCACCAATTGCTCCTGGTTACCTCCTTGTTCTCTCTCTGTCTCTCATTTCCTCTCTATCTATCTATCTATCTATCTATCTATCTATCTATCTATCTATCTATCTATCTATCTATCTATCTATCTATCTATCTATCTATCTATCTGTCTATCTATCTATCTATCTATCTATCTATCTATCTATCTATCTATCTATCTATCTATCTATCTATCTATCTATCTATCTATCTATCTATCTATCTCTCCTCACACTGTTCTCTTTTCTCTCAGTCTATATCCAACTGTTGCTCTTGGTTTCCTACTTGTTCTCTCTCTCTCTTCTCTCTGTCTCTCTCTTTCTCTTTTCCTCTCTCCCTCCCTCTTACTCTCTCCTTTCCTTTCCTGTTGCTCCTGGTTACATCCTTGTTCTTTTCCTCTGCCTCTCTCTCAGTCTCTCTCTCTTCCCCTCTCTCCTTTCCTCTCCTTTACTCCTGGTTACCTCTATTTTGTCTCCCCCTCCCTCTCTCCCTCCCTCCCTCTCTCTCTCTCCTTCTTTTTCTCTTTCTCTCTCTCTTTTCTCTCCTGTTGCTCCTGTTTGCCTCCTTGTTGTATCTCTCTCTCTCTTTCTCTTTCTCTCCCTCTTTCCCTGTCTCATTGCTCCCAGTTACCTCCTTGTTGTCTCACTGTCTCTCTCTCTCTCTTTCTCTCTCTCTGTTTCTCTCTCTCCTCTCCTCTTCCATTGCTCCTGGTTACCCCCTTATTGTATCTTTCTCTCTCCCTCTCTTTCTCTTTCCCTCTCTCCTTTCCTCTCCTGTTGCTCCCAGTTACCTTCTCCTTCTCTTTCTCTCTCTAATTTCTTCTCCTGTTTCTCCCGGTTACCTCCTTGTTGTCTCTTTCTCTCTCTCCTGTTCTCTCCTGTTTCTCCCGGTTACCTCCTCGTTGTCTCTCTTTCCCTCTCTCCTTTCCTCTCCCATTGCTCCCGGTTACCTCCTCGTTACCTCGCAGTTACCACGGCAGCAAACGAAGCGCTCGGACTCATTATGTTGAATCGTTGGTTCCTTTGGCCTGTCTGTTCTGTCAGTTTTCTCTACATTTGCATATTCCCTTCACTCAAATAATCACTCAAGTTTCTGCAATTTTTATGGTTTTAATTACTGTTTCAAAACTTTATGAGCAAAAATGTACAGAATATATTTTTTTGTCTATCTAAGAAAATATGATTTGCTGAAATGTGTAGAAAAATAGGGTTGAAATGCACTCAGTGTACTCAAACAAACAAACAAACAAACAAACAAACAAACAAACAAACAAATAGGACTGATTGTGTTTAAGACAATCACTGTTGGGCCAATGACTTTAAAACTCCTAATGTGTTATTTATGACTTGTTACTGTCATTTCAAAGTCATTTGTTACATTACAATATTACTGTATTTAAAATGTAAAACATTACATTACTATTGCATTATTTTTAAGTTACTGTCACCAAAAGAACTGTGAAGATGCTGAATTTTTGCGCTGTACATGGACTGAACCAGGACTAAACCAGGACTGAACCAGGACTGAACCAGGTCTAAACTAGGACTAAACCAGGACTAATCTTGGACTAGAACTTGGAATCTAGGAGCATGGAGTTCTGCGTCGGTCCTTTTGCGTGTGGTCACCTGACGGTCTACGTGGGTGCGTCTCCGGTGTTTCATCGCTGCTGATATTGTGGTGATTTTAGCAAATTTGTATGAAGAAAAACCCACCACTTCAGTCCAGGTTAAAAAAGCAGTGTGACGCACGTTACTCACATTTGTACCCAGTGAAATATTACTTCTTTTTTTTCCCTGTAATGCCGAACATTACAGTGTTACAGCAAAAAGCAACACATTACAACAATTCATTACTTTTATAACATGTTACTCCCAACACTGACGACACTGACGACTGTCTTTGTATTCTTTTACTTTAAAACCCCTTAAGGACATGTTATTAGACATTGCACATTAAAATAATTGTATCAACAGAATTAAATAATATATATTAAAAAAAAAACTTAAAAACAAAAATGTTCATGATAAGGTAACGTGTGTCATGTTCTAATGTTGTTTCCTCCTCAAAAACACACATGGAGTTGTGATTTGTTTCATTCACACAAGTTCAAGTCATATGGGCCTTTAATGTTTCATGATGAATATAATAGTTTTAGTTTATTCAGTATATTTCAAAATAAAATCTAAAATACTGATGTTGCCATTTTTAACATCACCAAAGCCCTAAAACCACTATTTAAAGTATGACAGCTTTTGATCCTTCTCAAATGATGACTTCATTTGGTGGGAGAATACTTTGAATAAATATAAATTATAGTTTTACACTGATGAAGAAACAGTTTGAAAATAAAGATGAAAATGACTGGAAGTGTAGAGTTATATTTTAGACAGTCCCACACTGATGACATCACACAGGGAGAATACTGTCCAGAATGTTGGCATTTATTCAAGAAACACATTTTTCCCTGTATGTTAAATATTATTTTAACAAACTAAATGTGTTTTCTTACATTTTTATTTGCCAAATATTCATCTCTGTGTATGTTAGAGGTGTTTTGGACAAGTGTAATTCATGTCTGAGCGCTAACAGTATTGGAATTCTCTAGCATGATGTCAGGATTTACAACCAGGAATTAAAACTTGAAACCTAAAAAAAAAAAAAAAAAAGCCAAATTGGAAGAAAAAAAAAATATATTTTTTTTTGAATCTTGTCATAGGCACAAGCAGATTAGTTGGTGTTAGACTTTGACAAACTTTGTTGATCCACAACAGCTCACACATCACAATATCATATAATAACACAGAGTAAAAATAAATATATAAAAATTTAATAAACTTCTAAATATATAGCAATAAAAATTGAAAAGAAAAAAAAAGACATAATTATATAAAGGTATGTGCACAGTAAGTAAAAAACAGAAATACAATAAGAAAAATACAGTAGATCACAGTTACAAGGGTGAGTTGTACAGTTGTAGGGAGTATTATCTGTTCCATAAGGGTGAGTTGTTGTACAGTTGTAGGGAGTATTATCTGTTCCATAAGGGTGAGTTGTTGTACATTTGTAGGGAGTATTATCTGTTCCATAAGGGTGAGTTGTTGTACATTTGTAGGGAGTATTATCTGTTCCATAAGGGTGAGTTGTTGTACAGTTGTAGGGAGTATTATCTGTTCCATAAGGGTGAGTTGTTGTACAGTTGTAGGGAGTATTATCTGTTCCATAAGGGTGAGTTGTTGTACATTTGTAGGGAGTATTATAGTATGTATGTAGTCCTGTGTCTCAGTGTTTGAGCTGTTGGAGTTTGAGCTTGTGTGTCTCTGCTCCAGATGATCTTAATGAGAGTTCGGAGCTGGTGAGAGTTGAAGACCTGGGACCATAAAATTGTCGCCTCCGTTTAGACCAGGAAGTGCCTGAAGCAGACTCACGTTTTAAGAGCCTTTGACAGATTTAGACCTCTCGTTTGACTAAAGCACACTTAAGACCGTTACATCCAAGACTTTACTCCAACCTCATCATTATTTATGACAGAAATCTACTTTTATCAGAGTTTAGAGGATAGTTTTTTTCTCAAACACAGCCATATTTCCATCCATCAACCTTTCTTCACAAACTGCTTCTTGGTCAGTGTAAAAGCATAAGTTATATTTACAACAAGCATCATCCCAACAAATTAAATCAGTATCGAGAATCATAAAACCCTTTCAGACGCACTTTAAGATAACTCTGACTTTAAGCTGAACCACCAAAACTCCTAGACCTTCTCGTTTTTGTGTGTGTGCTGTAGTATTGTGAATCGACGGAGGTTTGACGACTTCATATTCACTCTGATGTTTTTAGGTTTAAAGTGCGTTTTGAAGTTGTGTGCATGTTTGTGCGTCCTTATATGGTCGCCCGAGGACACTTCCTTCCCCGTAATTAACCTTTGGCCCCTGAAGTAAAGTGGTTGTAAAAGTGTGCAGAGCGTCAGGTGTGTGTGTGTGTGTGTGAAACTGATTTAGAGACACACAGACTGGACTGAAAGAGCTGGAAAATGGCCCAAACATGAAGTTAATTATGAGATTATGACGCTATGAGTTTGAATAGAATGTGTTTAACTTAAAACCACAGTACAGCCCTTGTTTATCGTGGGGGTTACGTTCTAAAAATAACTCGCGATAGGTGAAATCCACAAAGTAGTCATCTTTATATTTTACAATGATTCGATCTGTTTTAAGTTTGTAAAACCCCTCAGCACAAACTTTATACACTTTTCTCACACACGACAGTTACAACCCTTTTTACATCCTTCTTAAAACTTATTGTTGCTGTTGTCCTTTTGTTATTTTCCTCCTTCTTTTATGTAAAGAACCAAAGATTTATTTATTCCGTAATGGACCCTACAGCACAGAGTCCTGCACGGCTCCATTTTTTGAGACCCGCACCCGCACAGTACAATACCACACCATGCAGTACAATACTGCACCCGCGCAGTACAATACCCCTGCAGTACAACACCGCACCCGCGCAGTACAATACATGCGCAGTACAATACCACACCCGTGCAGTACAACACCGCACCCGCGCAGTACAATACATGCGCAGTACAATACCACACCCGTGCAGTACAACACCGCACCCGCCTGTTAACCCAAGATTATATCAAACTTTTGAGCTGCCTACGCCACGGACTGAACAAAACCAGGACTAGCCTAGGACTAAGTCCAGGACTGAAGAGGAGGACTAAACCAGGACTGAACTAGGACTAAAACATGAGTAAACTTGGACTAAACCAGAACTGAAACAGGACTCACTGTCGGAATGGGCGTGATCGCGAAAGGTAGCGAGGGACGACTGTATGTAACTTTTCTGACAAAAAAATACACACAAAAAAAAAGAGATATGTCACAATGTCATTTTTCCTGTTTTATTGCACAGAAAAACTTAAAGTGTGACCCCTGCAACCAGAAACAGCTATCTGTAGTCAGAACAGTCTTGTGTGATGTCACATAGTACTTGAAACTGCAGAGGCCACTGAAAGCAGCACAAACTCACATTTAGGTGTTTTGTTTTTACCAGAAAGCTGCATTTGTTCCTAGTTTGCACTAAAGTTGCCAAAATTGATTAGGAACAGTAGATAAAGTCGTTAAAACATCTTAGACAAATGGCCTTGTTTAGTTCCATGTCTCCTTACTGTGAGAGGGCTTGCACCTCCACAAACATGACTCTAAGTCATTTGTTTCTATGGAGATGTTGTTCTTTTGGCTGTTGTATTCCACACTATGGCATGAAATGTATCTGCATGGACCATGTTCTGTACATGGATTTGAAAATACCAAATACTGAGAAGACTTTTTGACCAAGTTGTTAACACTCTTGTCTCTTCATCTGCTGTTTGGTCAGCTCCCTCTCTTTCTCTTTCGCTCTCTCTTCTCTGGCTTTCTCTCTGTCTTCTCTGTCTTGTCTCTTTCTCTCTCTCATCTCTCTCGTCTCAGCTCAGACCCTCCCTGATCACAGAGCCCTGAGCCTGGGGACCTTGAGCCCGGGAGGCGCCTGAGCCTGGGGAAGGTCTGAGTCTGGGGGGCCCTGAGCTTGGGGAGCCCTGAGAGCGTGAGGCCTGGAGGAGAGCGGCGGAGAGGTGGAGGAGAGAGGCAGAGAGGTGGAAGAGGGTGATGGATGAGTCTGTATCAGTGGATTTACTAAAACACAAACACAAATGAGCAATGAGCTGTGAGAGGAAGAGAGAAGAGAGACTGAACCTTTACTTTCACCTCAGCGTAGAAAGAGAGAGACAAAGAGAAAGGGTGGAGAGGAGAGGAGGAGCGGGGAGAGATGGTGATGTCACACATAGGGACATACAGAACCAGTTTTGTTTAGTTTTTTTCTGCACCACAGTTTTCAATCAGAAGCTGCCGTCTTGTTTCTGTTTAGATCAATAATGTGACTTAAAATGTCCAGAATATATAATGCTGAGGAACATAGATCATAAAGGTGCACTGTGTGACTGTGACTGTGTGACTGTGACTGTGTGACTGTGTGACTGTGAGACTGTGACTGTGTGACTGTGACTGTGTGACTGTGTGACTGTGTATTTCTGTAACTGTGTGACTGTGTATTTGTGTAACTGTGTGACTGTGTATTTGTGTGACTGTGTATTTGTGTGACTGTGATTGCAACTGTGTGACTGTGTAACTGTGTGACTGTGTATTTGTGTGACTGTGTGACTGTGTATTTGTGTAACCGTGTGACTGTGTAACTGTGTGACTGTGACTGTGTGCCTGTGACTGTGTGACTGTGTATTTGTGTAACTGTGTGACTGTGTATTTGTGTGACTGTGTGACTGTGTATTTGTGTGACTGTGTGACTGTGACTGTGTGACTGTGTTGACTGTGTGTGTGTGACTGTGTATGTGTGTGTGACTGTGTGACTGTGTACTGTGTGACTGTGTGACTGTGTGTGACTGTGACTGTGTGACTGTGACTGTGTGACTGTGTAACTGACTGTGACTGTGTGACTATGTGACTGTGACTGTGTGACTGTGTATTTGTGTGACTGTGTGACTGTGTATTTGTGTGACTGTGTGACTGTGACTGTGACTGTGTGACTGTGAGACTGTGTGACTGTGTATTTGTGTGACTGTGTGACTGTGTATTTGTGTAACTGTGTGACTGTGTGACTGTGTGACTGTGACTGTGACTGTGTACTGTGACTGTGTGACTGTGACTGTGTGACTGTGTGACTGTGTGACTGTGTGACTGTGTGACTGTGTGACTGTGACTGTGACTGTGACTGTGTGACTGTGTGACTGTGACTGTGTGACTGTGACTGTGTGACTGTGACTGTGTGACTGTGTGACTGTGTGACTGTGTGACTGTGTGAGTGTGACTGTGTGACTGTGTGATTGTGACTGTGACTGTGTGACTGTGACTGTGTGACTGTGTGACTGTGTGACTGTGACTGTGACTGTGTTGTGTGACTGTGACTGTGTAACTGTGTAACTGTGTGACTGTGACTGTGTGACTGTGTGACTGTGTGACTGTGACTGTGTGACTGTGTGTGTGACTGTGTGACTGTGTGTGTGACTGTGTGACTGTGTGACTGTGACTGTGTGACTGTGTGACTGTGACTGTGTGACTGTGTGACTGTGACTGTGACTGTGTGACTGTGTGACTGTGTGAGTGTGACTGTGTGACTGTGTGACTGTGTGAGTGTGACTGTGTGACTGTGTGACTGTGTGTGTGACTGTGTGACTGTGTGACTGTGTGACTGTGACTGTGTGACTGTGACTGTGTGACTGTGACTGTGTGACTGTGACTGTGTGACTGTGACTGTGTGACTGTGTGACTGTGTGACTGTGACTGTGTGACTGTGTGACTGTGACTGTGTGACTGTGTGACTGTGTGACTGTGACTGTGTGACTGTGTGACTGTGTGACTGTGTGTTTGGTGGAGGGTTCACTCACTGCTTATTTTCATGGAGATTTGCCTGTAAATGTTTACTGCGCTGTGATAAACTCGTCAATTTTCCAAAGAAACAAGCGACACCGCAAAGCCAAGTTACAGGTGAGATCTGCGAAGAGGCGATGACCCTCACACATGTTTTAAAAATATTTTTGAGCAATAAAAACACCTGTCATGGAGCTCTTTCACAGAGGTTGGATTTTGTAAGGATTCTTTTGTATTTTTACATTATGAAGTTTTGAATATGAATTTTTAAAAATCATCCAAGCGCCTAAAAGTTATCTTTGTAAGAGTAAGATTAATGCAGAAGGAAAAATGTTTTTTTGGTGTGATGTGCCAGTGAGCACAGGTCACTGAAAACAATACACAGATTCATCTTCCAAATTTGATTGGAGTTCCATGTTTGGATCACTCATTTGACTAAAGCATTTGACAAAGATTTTACTAAAAGTTTTACAATTTCATTCCCAGTTTGAGCATTTTTTTAAGGTTTAAAATTTTACTTCCTGGTCGGAGATCATTAGTCTGATTCATCAGCCGGTTTCACTTCGTAGAAACAGTCTGACCTCGCAGCATTAGGATTTGTTCGCTCTTTAACCAATCGCTGCTCTTTGGTCCTGTCGTAACGCGCCGCTTCCCAAATCCCGTAGGAAGAAGCAATAACGTCTTTCCCCTTGATAAAATTCACCAAACATTCTCTTTGTTCCGACTTTAAATCCTCGATCTCTGGAATCGTTGACAACACAGAATGTCTGTCTCTTCACTGATTGAACCATGTAGTACACTAGACCAAAACCTCTTCTAATGTGCTCAGATAATATTATTTGACAAATTAAAATATAAGAAAACACCTTTATTTTGTTGAAATCAGGTTTAAAGTATCAGAAAAACACAATAAAAACACCTGTAGATACTGTGGAACATTTCAGACAACGCAGAAACATCTCCATGGAGACAGTTATTTGGCGAACCCTCTACCTGAAAAGTTGCGTATTGCACCTTTAGAGCACAATGTCTAATCCAATGTGTAAATCCTTAACAAAGAGAAAAGCAGGAGTGTTTGTGAGTGTTTTCCAGCCTGTAGGGTAACAGAAGCTGCTGTGACAGATGAAGACGGTGCGTTCACTGTCAGACGCAGAATCGGGGTCTTGCATTCTCACGTTAACCCCTGGGTCTGCGCGGCTAATGAAGCTTTAATACAGATGAGTGTTTATTTCATGGGACCGGCCCTCATCTCGTCTTTTTATTCATACGAGTTAAAAATGCATGTGAAACTCCAAACCCCGCTCGTTTCTCCAGCTCTCGTCATGACCCTGTGTTGTGAATATGATTATTTGATTGCATAACATTAAAAACAAACATAGGCACAGATTTTTATGCCAGGCGGCGAGCATTGGCGAGGGTCCACCCGAGACGCCGGCCAAGATCCTGTCAGTGTATTTAAAGGCAGCGGCGGCGGGCACACGCTCCTGACTTACGGCGCGAGGAGATCCACACAAACACCGGGCTCTATGAATTACTCATGTGAAGGCTTTATTTTTACATGACATAAGGAGAGGAAGGGCGTGATGGAGAAGGAGGAGGAGAGGAACGAGGGAGAAGGAGAGAGGAGTAGAATTAAAGGTGCTTTACCGTAGACTGTTAAAGAAGTGGATTAAGTGAGTATGAGTCCAGTAAATGAAGCTCACTGACGACAGCAGTAATGGGCCCAATTTGAAGCTCTTTCCCGTCCGCACCGCTGGTTTGGCAGGGGGGTGGGCTGTCAATCAAACCTGTTGCTAACGCTATCGGGAGTGACCCCAGCCAAAGAAAGGGTCTGATTTGTCTATTATTAATGATTATATCTTTATTTATGGACAACATCGCAAAATAAAACACTAGGATGGGTTTTCAATAGAAAGTGAACTGGAGCCACAGTCAATGGAGCAGGAAGCACGCCCATGTTCACTTCCTACTTGGACCGTGGCAGCTAGCAGGTTAGCTCTGTCCATCTATGTGCTGTACCTGATTTTTATTGGCTTAAAAACATGAAAAACACAACTGGTTAAGTTGAAACAGTTTGCAGTGTTATTCCTCTAGTTCTTCCTCACTTACTTATTTATTCTCTGAGATGTTTTTCTCAAAGACCAGAATGAAGTCACGGTAACAACAACAAGCATGCTAATGTGCACTTCCTTATTATATGAAAATACAGTGCTGGAGATCGACAGATATGTTTTTTTTTCATGGTCGATGCCGACACTGATAGTTTAGAATCCAGAGGAATTGAGGGCTGATGAGCTCTGCTGATATTTTTGAGCTGATAGGTGAAGCAGATTCAGATTATTTTTCTCACTCGGCTGTAAATCGCCCCATGTTGCAGGTCCTGGTTCAATGGAGCCAAAAGGACAACATCATCTGCAAACAGCAGAGATGATCCTGTGGTCCCCAAACCGGACCCCCTCCAGCCCCTGACTGCACCTAGAAACTCTGTCCATAAACACAATGAACAGAACCGGTGACAAAGGGCAGCCCTGGGGAGTCCAACATGCACCAGGTCTGACTTACTGCCACCAATGAACACAGCTCCTGCTCCGGTCATACAGGGACTGGACAGCCCTTAGCAAATGGCCCCGGAGTCCCAGAGCACCCCCCACAGGACACCACAAGGGACACGGTCGAATGCCTTCTCCAGATCCACAAAGCACATTACATATTTTCATTTGTCAAGTAAAAAAAAAAAAAAAAAAAAAAAGACAAATTAAAATATAAAAAAAAACACCTTTATTTTGTTGAAATCAGATTTAAAGTATCAGTATCATAATACAATAAAAACAAATGTAATTTATTAGATACTGTGGAACTTTTCAGACAAAGCGTAACATCTGCATGGAGACAAATAAGTGGCGAAGCCTCTACCTGAAATTACACAATTTAAATTTACTACAAACTCACCACTAATAAGCGAACTGTGTCGTCACATTTTGCACTGTGTTCTCTTCTGGTTAAAGCTTGCAGCAGATCAACCAGAGCTAAATATCGGCCTGCGTTGGAGATTTAAGGCTGATATCAGATATGTTAAAAAGTCAAAGTATCGGCCTGATATCGGTCTATCTCTATACAGCTCTTTATAATTAGAGTCTGATACAAGAGATTTATATTACTTCAAGAGCTGCTCAGACAATATATATCTATTCTGTGCCACAACACATTTGACTGAAACACATGGGTAAAATGTGGTACAGGGCCTTAAAAGGTCCTACACTGGAACACTTTAAGTACAGAAAAAAACAAAAAACAAAAACTAGTAACTTTAATACTGTTAAAATGAATCAAAAGTGTTTTGAAAAGAGGTTGTGATGTTGATGGGTCCTTAGAAAGTACTACACACAGTTTCAGTCATGTCACCTTGAGAAGGCCCAATCTCATCTGAGTTCTAGGGCTAAATGTTGTTGTGTCCTTAGGCAAGACACTTACACTCACTTCAATCTGTCTGTCACAGGGTATGTGTGGCTATAGAAAACTTCTAAAGAGTCTTTGAAACCCTGTAAAAAATCTTGTATAAGACTTAGATTTATTGGCATTTATGAACATTATAATTCTGTTGTTGTTTTAGATCATAATTAATACAAGTGTGAGCAAGGAAAAAGTACTATCTAACTTAAGTACTGAAAACTGTGTACTGTTTATGTACCTTTACCCAGAAAAATTTAAGTGAGAGGAGAGAAAAAAGGTAAAGAGAAAGAATGAGAATGTAAGAAATTATGAAAGGTGAGCAGAAAAGAAAGAGAGAGGGACAAATGGAATGAGTCAAGAAGAGAGGAGACAGTAGGAGATAAGAGAAGTAAAGAGAGAAGGGAAGGAAACAAGGTGCCAAAGCAGGAGTCCCGTTGTTGTGTTTGTGAGCGTCCCGTGCATCTGGGAGCCTCATGCTTGTAAAAAGAGCATCCCTCAGAGACTTTTATGGAGGGGAATTCTTCAGCCCGGTCACCATGGAAACAGCAGGGACATATTATGGGATTTGACTGCAGCGGTCTTCACGTTAATAAAGACAAGACAGTGTGATTAAGTGGATATAATTTGGGGTTATGGGTTTGAACGGGTCTGAATCACTTACGGGACAAAATAAATGAGAACAAGTGAAACAGAAATAAATACAAGATTTCATAATAGTCTTGTCTACCCATCCATTTTCCTCCCAGCCCTGGATAAAGTCCAGGGCCTCCTCCTGGTGGGACATGCCCAGGACACCTCTCCAGGGAGGCATCCAGGAGGCATCTGGTACAGATGCCCGAGCCACCTCAGCTGACTCCTCTGGATGTGGATGAGCAGTGGCTCTACTCCAAGTTCCTCCCGTGTGCCTGAGCTCCTCACCCTGTCTGTAAGGGAGCACCTAGCCACCCTGTGGAGGAAATTAATTTCAATTGTTTGTGTCCGCGATCTCGTTCTTTTGGTCATGACCCAGAGCTCATAATCATAGGTGAGGGGAGGAACGAGGACTGACAGTAAATCGAGATCTTTGCCTTTCGGCTCAGCGACCACATCACTGCTGATGCTGCACCGAACCACCTGTCAATCTCACACTCCATTATGAACAAGACCACGAGATACTTGAACTCCTCCAATTGAGGCAGAGCCTCCCCAACCACCCAGAGAGAGCAAGACACCTTTTTTCTGTCAAGAACTATGGCCTCGGATTTGGAGGAGCTGATCCTCATCCCAGCCGCTTCACACTCGGACATCGTAAGGTTCCACCTTATGATGTCCATTTTGAGCTTTGGAGATGTAGCCAGACTAATTGTGTGTGTGTTCCTGCTCCTCTGAGAGGCGGTGGGAGTCATGTGAGCATGTGAGCGTGGTGTGTGTGTGTGTGTGTGTGTGTGTGCTCCATTGCTCTGTTTGTGGTTTTACATTATCAGTACAGTTCATCTTCACAATATTCCTGCTCTCTGTGTTCACATTCAGACGTTGCTGCTGTGATGTCAGTTATGCCCCTTCATTAAACCATCGCAGAACACATACACGTATCCAGGCTGTTTGTTTTACATCACAAACAGCGCTCGTATAACCACTATACTGATAATACAGGATTACTCAAACATGTGAATGAAACTAAACACAACTGCAGGTGTGTTTTTGATGAGGGAACAACATTAGAACACGACTTAAAGTTCACAAGAGTTGGTTTTGTGTGATATAAGACCCTTAAATAAACTTGTATTGTTTATCAAGTTGTATTATTTTGTGTTTTTTCGCAGTTACCTCCCCTGGTTTGAGATTTTCTACAAGCTGCTGAACACACTGGCGGACTACCTTACGAAACAACAGGTACCAGAACTCTTTTCATCCACTTTTACCAGAACTTTCCTTCAGTTTCAAGTGCTCGCATTCAAAAATAAGACGTGTTTTAGAGTGAGAAACAAGCTGTGCATTTACTGTTTTTGAACGCCAGCTCTGGTTCCACATTTCCACATCTCTTCTTCTTTTTCTTCTTCTTCTCCTTCTCTTCTTCTTCTCCTCCTCTTCTCGTCTTCTCCTCGTCTTGTGCTCAAACCGCAGTCTGTCGTTCCTGTTCTCCGGCGCTGCGTCTGGGCTTCTCTCGCTCCGGATCTCGTTGTTAGCGAGAACAATGTTGACATTTCACACACCAAAGGCTGACGACGCCTCAGCCTCCTCCTGATGATTTACTGGAAAACAAATCGTTAAAAAATGGAAAAGCGCACGCACACACACAGATACAGATACACACACACACACACATGCAGAGACACACACAGATAAACACACACAGATACAGATACACACACACACACACACACATGCAGAGACACACACAGATAAACACACACAGATACACACACACACACACACACGCACACACGCATGCAGAGACACACACAGATAAACACACACAGATACAGATACACACACACACACACGCACACACACATGCAGAGACACACACAGGTAAACACACACAGATACAGATACACACACACACACGCACACACGCATGCAGAGACACACACAGATACACGCAAACACAGATACACACACACACGCAAACACACCCCCACATGCACACACACACACAAAGATACACACACACATGCAGAGACACACGCACACAGATAAACACACACACACGCAAACACACATACAGATAAACACACACAGACACACACATCCCTACACACACAGATACACACACACGCATGCACACACACACATGCAGAGACATACACAAGCAGACACACACACAGACAGATACACACGCAAACACAGATACACACATGCAGACACACACAGATAAACACACACACACACATACAGATAAACACACACAGACACACACACAGATACACACACACACACACATGCAGAGACACACACACAGATAAACACATGCACACACAGATACCACAGACCTCGATACACACATGCAGAGATACATACACACACATACACACACAAATACACACAGATGCACACACAGATACAGACACACGCACAGATACACAGACACACACTCAGATAAACATAAACACAATACTCACACATGCACACACACACAGATACACATAGATAAACTCACACAGAGACACATACGCACACACATGCACACAGACACACACACACAGATACACATAGATAAACACACACATACACACAGAGACATATACGCGCGCACATACACACAGACACACACACACAGATACACATAGATAAACACGCACATGCACACAGACACACACACAGATATACAGCTACACACACACACGTACACACACACACATACAGACACAGAGGGACACGTACACACACACACACACACACACAGATATACAGATACAAACACACACACACACAAATACATACACACAGACACACACGCACACACACAGATACACACATACAGACGCACACACACAGATAGACAAATATAGCTCACAATAAAGACACAAGGACACAGAGCCACACAAAGGAGACAGACAAATGTCACTTAAAGCTGCATTGTGTAACTTTTCTAGTGGAGGGTTTCTCTCTACCCCTCTCTCTTTCTCTCTTTTCAGTTGGTTTTGTGTGTGTCTCTTGGAGAGTCCTCTGCTCTGCACAAACACCCTGTAGATTCACATGTAACTTTTATTAAACTAAACTGAATAGCGTTTGTGTTTCTGTGTTTGTTGTGCGTCAGGAGAATGACTTGAATGACCTGCTGAAGTCTCTGTACGAGCTGCCGGTGCCAAAACCCTACACCCCCGTCAACCTGAGCGTGGTGCGTATGCAGTACTTTTCACACTATCACACAGTGTGGACACAGCAGACACATGTTGTTCCAGTATCGGTTTTGACTAACAGCTGACTATTTACTGGATCTGGTGTCAGTCCTGTGATATGAGTCCAGACTATTTCCTGAATGGGCCTTTTTGTTCAGTAGTTATTTGCAAGATAAAGAAGAATTACACCCCACAGTTAGGTCAGTTTTGTTAAAAGTTATTGGTATATTTAGGGGAAAAAATAAAGTTGTGTCTCTGGTAAGCTGTTGGTGAGTATGGATATCGGTATTGGAGCTGAAAACACTGGACTAGCTGAAGTTTTCTCATGTAGTTTCTTCTTTGGGAACAGGAAACTTATTAATGTGATACAGTTGACAAATGTGAATGCCTCTTTGTTTTTTCCTCTGTGTGAAGGAGCAGCGACTCTATTCTGAGCTCTGATTTAAGGGGTGTTCACACCAAAGCGTCAAAAAACGCCTTGACACCTCTATTTGGACGCCTTTGCCTTTGAATTTAGACGCCCCCGACGCGCGTCTTTTACGCCGTGGACGAACGTAGAAAAATACTTGACGCGCGTCCGTTGCCCTGGAAACAAGAGCCTGGTCCCGGACTTTTCCTAAAACAATGTCAGACCAGATTGAGAGAGACTTTAGTGTTTTTATGACATAAAACAGGAGATCGGGTCGATGACTGGGGCGTATATATATATTTATACTCCGCTAATGACACTGGATCAGTTCTGGTTTAGTCCTGGTCTAATCCTGGTCTAGTCCTGGTCTAGTCTCGGTCTAGTCCTTGTTTAGTCCCAGTCTAGTCCTGGTTTAGTCCTGGTCCGGTTCTGGTGTAGTCCTCGCTCGGTGATTGTGGTGTATACATTTATGCTCCGCTCATGTTTGTGGTTCTGGTTCTGAGGTTTTTCTTCCTGATAATTATGTCGCTGCATCACTGGATACTCGTCCCTAATTGGTTGATGCTGCACGTCTGATGCGAAAAATTAATCATTTTCAACTTCTTGACGCTGACGCCTTGGACGCGTGTCTCGTGTGTTGACTCCAAAACGCTCAAGATGCACCGCTTCGATGCCAGATTTGCACCGCGCTGATGCCCGAAGACGCGCATGTCCACATAGACTTTACATAGAAACTCGACGCTTTGACGCTCTGATCTGAACACCCCTTTAGAATGACCTAACCCGGTAGTTTACATCTGTACAAACATGCTCTGAAATGTGATTCTTGTATTAGTTTGTCAGTTCAGATTTCAGTGTTTTTGTCAGTTCTTCTGGATGCGTTTAAAATGTGAACTTTGAACAGAATCCCGGTATTAAAGCTGCATTGCATAAATTTTCTGGTGGCTTTTGTCCATGGAGATGTCATTGCTTGTCTGGAATGTTTCACAGTATGGCATTAAACCTTTTTTTTATCTCCACAAAGACCAAACCAGACCAAGTTACAGCTCAGATCTGTGGAAAGGCAACCCCACTCACAGTCAGAATGTCTGTTTTTCTAGGGATTTTTGTAAATGAATAAATGTAATCTAGAGCTGTTTAATGTCATACTATGGAACATTCCAGGCAGAGCGATGGCGTCTCCATAGAAACAGGCTGTACCACACGTCTGGAGCAGAGGCTGGTTGAGATAACACCAGTGCAGATGTGGAGAAGATGAGAAAAGGGTTGGTTTGTGACAGTGTTTGGAAGCACTGTGCTGTAGAAAGTTGGAGCTGAGTCGAGTGGAGATAAGCTGAAGTCAGAGTCAGGTTTAAACCTCAGCTCCAGGTCTGTGGGTTTATCAAAGTCCCACTCTGTTTGGGCTCCACTGACACTATCTCACCCCCCAGGGAAATACCCCCACGACACAACCACGACGCAACCACGACACACCACGCGACACACCCACGACACACCCACGACGCAACCGCGACACACCCGCGACGCAACACGCGACGCACCAGCGACGACACAACCACGCGACGACACAACCACGACACAACACGACACACACCACGACGACACAACCACGACGCACGACACAAACGACGACACAACCACGACACACACACCACGACACACCCACGACACACACGACACACCCACGACACAACCACGACACAACCACGACACAACCACGACACAACCACGACGACAACCACGACACAACACGACACAACCACGACACACACACACGACACAACACGACACAACCACGACACACACACCACGACACACCCACACGACACAACCACGACACAACACACACGACACAACCACGACACACCCACGACACACCACGACACACACACACGACGACAACCACGACACAACCACGACACACACGACACACACGACACACCACGACACAACCACGACACACCACGACACACACACACGACACAACCACGACACACACCACACACGACACCACGACACACCCACGACACACCCACGACACACACCACGACACACACCACGACACAACCACGACACAACACACACCACGACACAACCACGACCACGACACAACCACGACACAACCACGACACAACCACGACACACCACAACACGAACACGACGACGCAACACACGACGCAACCACGACGCACGACCAACACGACGACACCCACGACACAACACGAACACGACACAACCACGACACAACACGACACAACACGACACAACCACGACACACACGACACCACGACACAACCACGACACAACACGACACAACCACGACACAACACGACAGGGGTTCACTGACTTTAGTCTTCTGAGACTGAGGAGAAACATGTAAAGAAAACATTTAAAGGGTCACATTATGAAGAAAAAAAAACAAAAAAACATCTTGGTCAGTTTGTTTTTCCATTTATTATTATTTATTTTGTGTGGTAGCATGAACTGTGTGAGAGACGGACAAAGAGAAGTTATTACTATGTGTAACCATTTAAAGCCACAATATGTAACTTTCCAGAGATGAAACATCACCTCTCTCTACATCTACTCTCTCTCCCTCTCTACTTCTCTTCTCTCTACATCTCTCTCTCTCTCTCTCTCTATCTACTCTCTCTCTCTCTCTCTCTCTCTCTACATCTCTCTCTCTCTACATCTCTCTCTCTCTCTCTCTCTCTCTCTCTCTCTCTCTACATCTCTCTCTCTCTACTATCTCTCTCTCTCTGATCTCTCTCTCTCTCTCTCTCTCTAGCATCTCTCTCTCTCTCTCTCTACATCTCTCTCTCTCTCTCTCTCTCTCTCTACATCTCTCTCTCTCTCTACATCTCTCTCTCTCTCTCTCTCTCTCTCTCTCTCTCTACATCTCTCTCTCTCTCTACACTCTCTCTCTCTACATCTCTCTCTCTCTCTCTCTCTACATCTCTCTCTCTCTCTCTCTCTCTCTACATCTCTCTCTCTCTCTCTCTCTCTCTCTACACATCTCTCTCTCTACACTCTCTCTCTCTCTCTCTCTCTCTCTCTCTCTCTCTCTCTCTCTCTCTCTCTCTCTCTCTCTCTCTCTCTCTCTCTCTCTCTCTCTCTCTACATCTCTCTCTCTCTCTCTCTCTCTCTCTCTCTCTCTCTCTACATCTCTCTCTCTCTCTCTCTCTCTCTCTCTACACCTCTCTCTCTCTCTCTCTCTCTCTCTACACTTTCTCTCTCTCTCTCTCTCTCTCTCTCTCTCTCTCTCTCTCTCTCTCTCTCTCTCTCTCTCTCTCTACATCTCTCTCTCTCTCTCTCTCTCTCTCTCTCTCTCTCTACATCTCTCTCTCTCTCTCTCTCTCTACATCTCTCTCTCTCTCTCTCTCCCTACATCTCTCTCTCTCTCTCTCTACACATCTCTCTCTCTCTCTCTCTCTCTACATCTCTCTCTCTCTCTCTACACTCTCTCTCTCTCTCTCTCTCTACACTCTCTCTCTCTCTCTACATCTCTCTCTCTCTCTCTCTCTCTCTCTCTCTCTCTCTCTCTACACTCTCTCTCTCTCTCTCTCTCTCTCTCTACATCTCTCTCTCTCTCTCTCTCTCTACATTCTCTCTCTCTCTACATCTCTCTCTCTCTCTCTCTACATCTCTCTCTCTCTCTACATCTCTCTCTCTCTCTCTCTCTCTCTCTCTCTACATCTCTCTCTCTACATCTCTCTCTCTACATCTCTCTCTCTCTCTCTACATCTCTCTCTCTCTCTCTCTCTCTCTCTCTCTCTCTACATCTCTCTCTCTCTCTCTCTCTCTACACATCTCTCTCTCTCTCTCTCTCTACATCTCTCTCTCTCTCTCTCTCTCTCTCTCTCTCTCTCTCTCTCTCTCTCTCTCTCTACATCTCTCTCTCTCTCTCTACTCTCTCTCTCTCTCTCTTCTCTCTACATCTCTCTCTCTCTCTCTCTCTCTCTCTCTCTCTCTCTACATCTCTTTCTCTACCTCTACCTCTCTCTCTCTCTCTACCTCTCCCTACTCTCTCTCTAATGTCTCTTTCTTTCTCTCTCTCTCTCTACTTCTACCTCTCTCCCTCTCTCTCACTCTCTACATCTCTCTCCCTCTCTCTCTCTCTCTCTCTCTCTCTCTCTCTCTCTCTCTCACTCATTCCTTCTCTCTCTCTCTGTTTGATTCCATGGAAACAGAAAGTTAAAGCCACACTTTGGAACATTCTCCGTGGAGACAGGTGTGTTTTATTGTTTTTTGTCATACTGTGGAAGATTTTAGCCAAAGGAACATTTCCATGGAAACAAGGAGGAGCAGGCCCTCGTCCAGGCTGAGTGAGAGTCAGGTCTGTGGAGATGCGAGCCCACTCACAGTTTTCAGGCAAGAAACATCAGAATGAAAAAACATGCTTTTATTTGAGTCTCA
This sequence comes from Boleophthalmus pectinirostris, assembly GCF_026225935.1. NCBI lineage: Eukaryota > Metazoa > Chordata > Actinopteri > Gobiiformes > Gobiidae > Boleophthalmus > Boleophthalmus pectinirostris. The sequence continues at coordinate 1,770,050 of NW_026571473.1, read as the reverse complement.
TTTGTGGGTTATGTGGATAATAATTTGAATGTTATTGACATAAATCATGAGTATAATGTCTCGCTGATCTTATATGAATCGAATGGTTCAGTGAGTTTTTGCACTTTTTAATTGAGTGTCTGTAGTTTCACGTTTCTGGTGCTACTGATGCGTGCAGCCTTTTCTATTGTTTACGACGCTGAAAGTTTCACTATGAGACTGAGGCAGCATCAGCTCTTATCATTTTTCCACACATTTCTATCGAGCTGAATGCAATTTTTTTATTGCAAATTTTGAAGAACGATTATGAATGGTTTCGAAATGATAAAACGTCTCTAAATTTAAAGGTGCACTGTGTGACTTTTCTGGTGCTGAAACCGTCAAATGCTCTTCTCCATGGACATGTTCTTGCTTTATCTTAAAACTTCAACCTTTCTATCTCCATGGAGACCAAACCAGGTGAAGTTACAGGTCAGATCTGTGGAGAGACAATCCCACCGCTCACAGTCAGAATGTTTGTTTTTTTGAGGAAATAAAACCACCTGTAATTGAATAAATGTAAAGAAGAGCTGTTTAATGTCATGCTGTGGAATATTCCAGGCAGAGCAATGACATCTCCATGGATACAAGCAGGTGATGGAATCCCCAACCAAAAAGTTACACAGGGCACCTTTAATTTAGTTGATTTTGCATTTTAATACTCTAGTATGTCACTTTTTACACATAAATGAGACAAAAATAAAAGCATTCTGATGTTTCTTGCACTGAAAACTGTGAGTGGACTCGCATCTCCACAGACCTGACTCTCATTCAGTCTGGACGAGGGCCTGCTTCTGCTTGTTTCATTTGGCTAAAATCTTCCACAGTATGACATAAAACGTCTGTCTCCATGGAGAATGTTCCAAAGTGTGGTTTTAACTTTCTGTTTCCATGGAATCAAACTTGTGACCTTCCATCTCCAGAAAGTTACATAATGAGGCTTTAAATTATCACACACATAGTTTAACTAAATAATCTCTTTCGTACAATTCATGCAACAATAGAATTTCATTTCATTTAACAAAAAAATAAATCAATGCAAAAGCAAATTGACAAAGACGTTTTTCTTTTTTTCACAATCTGACCCTTTTGGTGTTTTCTTGGCATGTTTATTCTGTTCCGTCTTCATAATACACCATAAATACATCTGTAAATGAATGCTCCCGGTGCATTTAAAATCATTAAACAATTCTCAGATCAGGCTTTTCACCAAGAATATGAAATTGAAATAACCTTTTTGTGCCTGTGTGTTAAACGGGAGTCGGTGTCAGGATGTGGGAGGAGCCCTCTTAAGGCCAAAATGAGAGAAAAACTACTCCCGATTATTCAAACATGTATGTGGAGGGATCGCTGTGGGAGGAACGCAGACGAAAATACTCCGTCAGGGTATAGAATTCATGTTAAAGGCCTATTTATATGTTTACATTGTGTTTTATTATTGGCCGCAAACCAATGGTAAGTGGAAGTGCGCTTTGTGTTGGAGAATTTTCTAGTTCAGAGGTGGTTGCTTCATCTTTTACAGTTTTGATTTTTAATTGAAAATAATGAATTCATGCTTTAAAATACATACATTTGGTACTAGATCTTTAAGATGAATCGCTGCTGTTTTTGTAATTCCATCATTTCTTCCATAAACATTAAATTCTGTCTGATTCTGCATAAAAACTGCTTATCCTGTAGTTTAAATCTAAAAAAAGAATTCTGAAATGTGATTATTGTATTATTTTGTCAGTTCAGATTTCATTTTTTTTGTCATTTCTTCTGAACGTGTTTAAAATGTGAACTTTAAATAGAATTCTATAGTTAAAGGTCCTAGATTGACTCTAAGGAGCTTTAAAGGTACACTGTGTAACTTTACTGATTTGGGGTCCATCACCTGCTTGTTTCTATGGAGATGCTCTGCCAGGAATGTTCCACAGTATGACATTAAACAGCTCTGCCTTACATTTATAGGCGAGTTTCATTGTTGACAAAAGCGTGCGTTGCATGCTGGGAATTATTTTGGTCGACGGCAAGAAACACTGATTCAACGGAGTGAGAAAGCACGTAAAGGGTATTGATCCTGGTTATTTATCCACTCTAACAGCAGAGGACCCAAGACCATTTGACCAGAAATTGGTCATAAGCATCGATGGACGACAAATCACCCTTTTCAACCCCGACAAAAGGTGAACCAAACCAAATTTCTGGTCAGAATCACCAACTACCTGGACAAATATTCACTTGGTGATATCCACAATGACTTGGTGGAAACTCCTGGGTCATTCACAGCAGAAAAGATGAAAACCTCCAAGAGTCTCGATGTGTTGTTGAACTTGTTGGAGTCCACGGTTTGTTAGGATCTTCTACGTTTGCTCTGCGGATGTTTGAAAGACGTTTAATTCACCATTAGCGGTTCTTTTCACTCAGAATACGAAAAAGACATTTTCCTTCTTCCGTGCTTCTATTTGTGCATCCGATAATGCAGCAGGAATTTACCATGATCGGAGATAAATACGTGAGGTTACACACTGTGTTTAACCACTATCCTGTTTGGGCTTTTAATAACAATGACGTCAGCTGAAACTCGCCTGTTCAGTGACAGCTGATTTCATAACTCAAAAATACCTAGAAAAACAGACATTCTGATAGACATTCCGGGGTCGCCTCTCCACAGATCTGACCTGTAACTTGGTCTTGTTTGGTCTCCATGAAGATAGAAAAGTTTAATGCCATACTGTGGAACATTCCAGACAAAGTAATAACATCTCCATGAAGAAAAAGCATTTGATGAACCTTCCATCAGAAAATTTACACAATGCATCATTAAGTCCTGTTATTTATGTTGTTTCCTCCTCAAAAACAAACCTGGAGCTCTCTTACACCTTGTGATGTCATGCAGTGGTATAATTAGTATCTCCTTTTCCCTTTAGTTCAGTAGAGATTGGTAAATCCAGACCTGAAATTTCCCAAAGGATTCTAGTGAAGGTCAAGTCAGTGGGTTGAGCTCAGTGGCACATGTGCAGTAGCCCACGGATGAAGCGCCGTCACGTGTATCATGTAAGCGCTTTGACCAGTCAGAACGAGTGGAGCCGAGAGGAGCCGAGAGGAGCCGAGAGGAGCCGAGAGGAGCCAAGAGGAGCTGAGAGGAGCCGAGAGGAGCCGAGAGGAGCTGAGTAGAGCTGAGAGGAGCTGAGAGGAGCCGAGAGGAGCGAGAGGAGCCGAGAGGAGCCGAGAGGAGCCGAGAGGAGCCGAGGAGAGCCGAGAGAGCGAGAGCGAGAGGAGCGAGAGGACCGAGAGAGCCGAGAGGAGCCGAGAGGAGCCGAGAGAAACCGAGAGGAACAGAGCGGAACCTAGAGGCGCAGAGAGGAGCAGAGCGGAGCCGAGAGGAGCCGAGAGGAGCCGAGAGGAGCTGAGTAGTGCTGAGAGGAGCTGAGAGGAGTCGAGAGGAGCAGAGAGGAGCTGAGTAGTGCTGAGAGGAGCTGAGAGGAGTCGAGAGGAGCAGAGAGGAACAGAGAGGAACAGAGCGGAGCCGAGAGGAGCCGAGAGGAGCCGAGAGGAGCCGAGAGGAGCCGAGAGGAGCCGAGAGGAGCCGGAGCGAATGATTATAAAGCATTTTTTTAAGACAACTGAAAAATTTTGATATAAAAAAGGTAAAAATTGCCACAAAATCCAACATTTTTGAAAGTTGGTGGTCCCTGTCAGCCGAACATGAGCAGTTTGTGATTACATTTCCTCTGTGAGAAAAATCCTCTCTCAGCCCAGGGGATTTTTGTCACTACATCAACTGGAGACAGATACAAGCAGCAACACCCTGCACTTATTTTAATAGATCCATGATTTAAAAACACAGCGGAGCACTTCCTGTATTACCACATGACATCACAAGGTTTTTTTTCTGTTTGAGAGAAGAGCTCAGCCTAAATGTGCAGGTTTGTGTGTTAAACAAAACACAACTCCAGGTCTGTGTGTGATGAGTAAACTCCATTAGAACATCCCAAATTTCGATATTTTACAAACACTTCTACCATATTTCAGACTTTTCTGGGTGAGAGAGAATAATTGTTGTGTTTTTTATGTACACAAACTGTTTTATTGTGTGATTGTGTAGAATGAGGAGCTGTGTATAGCCACTGGGCACGTTCTCCAGCCTGGACCTCGCCCGGCCTCCGTGAGTTCACCTGAAGATCTCCATTATCTACTAACAGCATGAGACTAACCCCACCTCCACAGTCCGGGCTCATCAATCTACTTTCTGTCTTTCGTTTTGGAATTTTTTAACATTTAACCAAAAACAGACATCTTAAAGGAACTGTATGTACTTGCTGTCTTACTCTTTTAAAGGTGCACTGTGGGACTTTTGGTAGAGGGTTCATCACCTGCTTGACTCCTGCTTGACGTTATTGTTTTGTTCCTAGAATGTTCCACAGTTTGACAAGCAGGCCACATCACAGGTCAAGTTACAGGTCAGATCTGTGGACCCTGTAAAACACCTGTAAATAAATGAATATATATGTTTTTAATGCCGTACTGTGGAACATCCCAGACAAAGCAATGATATCACCATGGAGATAAGCAGGTGGCGGACCCTCCACCAGAAAAGTTACACATCTTAAAAAAAAAAAAAAAAAAAAAAAAAAAAGTACAGTCACAACTGAATCTGTGTCCCCAGAACTTTTACAGTTTTGATTTTTAATAGAAAATAGAAAATGAATACTTTAAAATACATATATTTTGTGCAATGTTGCAGTCAAAATTAAAATTTGAATGGATAAAATTTGCAAATCACTTCTGTTTTTGAAGCACCAGCATTTTTCTCATTCTGCGTTAAATTAAATAAAAAAACACAAAAACAAAAAAAACTGCTGCTAACTGTAGTGTAGATCTGCACAAACATGTTCTGAAATGTGATTCTTCTAATAGTTTCTTGCTTTAGATTAAAACAATTTTGTCATTTTTTCTGGACATGTTTAAAATTTGAACTTTAAATCGTTCAAATGGCCGATTTTTACCAGAAAAATTACAATCCCATCTGACCCTGTGTCTCCAGAGTCTTCACCTGCAGACAGAGACACGTCCTGCATTTGTCTCATTCTCAGTTTATGTTCATGTCTCATGTGAAGCTCACAACCTCCAGAATTCTCTCCCTGAGCTGCAGAGGCTGCACTAGCACTGACTCATGACTGGAGCAGGTGCTGGGGTTTAGAGAGAGACTGTTAAGATCAGAGAGACATTTTATATTTAAACCAACTGTTTTTCAGCAGTGAACCAGCAACACAAATGAGAGACTCAAGTGAGGCTCATTCTGTTTTCTGATTGGAGAATCATCCAAAACATCAAATTATGACATAAACAACTTGTCCATCATGTCCATTTTTTCTGTAATGAAGAATAAATCATTACAGTTGTTATCAGTGAATCTTACATTAGATTTGAACATGTTTATAGATAAGTCATGTTTAGGATATTTCATACAGTTCCTTTAAGACCTGGTGGTGGTGGAGGTGATGATGTTGTTGGAGGTGATGTTAGTGTTGGTGTTGGTGGTTGGATCTTCACTGAAAACTTGAACCTTTTTGCAATTTAACATTATGCAATTTAATATTTTTAGCTTTTTTTTTTTTCTTTTTTTTAAACTCAAGATTGTAATTTGAAATGTAAACACAAAGGCTGCAATCATCATATATTATGTCAGGCATGTCCAAACTATGGCCCGTGGGCCAAATGCGGCCCTCAGACAAATTTTTCTTGGCCCTCAGGCTTCTAAGTGAATTGGCCCAAATTACCATGCATCAATTAAAAATGTACTTTTTACTGCAAGTTTTTTGAAAGTCAACTTGATAAAACTCATATTTAATATTTAGTGTGTGGTTGTAATGATCTTAGCATGAGTAAAGACTGATGGCTCATTCTAACGTGTTAAACCTGCACTTATTTTAATTATTCACTGTATTGAGCATCAGTCTACGGCCCTCGATCGGCCCTCTGCTTCATCTGTGTTTAGAAATATGGCCCTTGATGAAAAAAGTCGACTATTATAACAAAAAACAAAAAGTGTTAGATCTAAATGTCAAAAAGAACACAACATTTCAGATTTTAATCAATAATAGACTTTATTTGTAAATATTTTCTGTAGAAGCCTTTTGTCTCCATATGCTTTATTTTGTTGATTTTGTGAGCCATGTTAGAATGACGTTACCTCTTCAAAAACATCTCCAAACTCAAAATGCTGTTCCACCTTGTGATGTCATAAATTGGTAGTTTTCAACCGTTTTGAACAGCTCCTTTTACTTTTAGTTCAATAGAGACTGACAATTCCAGAGGTGAAAAAAATCACACGGATGATTCTAGTGAAGGTGTAGGTAACACTTTATAATCACTACACCTTACTTAGCCTTAATAAAGCATGAACAAAGACTTAATTAATAATGAACAAAGATTTAATTAATAATGATTCACGCTTAGTAAATGCTTAATAAAACATAATTAGTCTTCACTTTAGAAAAGCTCTCAAAAAGACTTAACTAACAGATAACAGTTGCCTGAATGATCATTGTATTATTAGTAAATCATTCTCTCATAGTTTACTAATGATTAATAAATGCTCAAATGGTTAGTTCATGAGTAATTAAGTAATGAAATAATTATGAGTAACTATTTACAGCACAAGCAAATTAAGTGCAAGTGCTGATTAAGGTAGTAATTAAGTAGTTACTAAGTGTGAATCATTATTTAATTAAGTCTTTGTTCATTATTAATTAAGTCTTTGTTCATGCTTTATTAAGGCTAAATAATGTGTAGTTATTATAAAGTGTTACCGGTGTATGGAGTTTAAAAACACAGTGGAGCACTTCCTGTATCAACACATGACATCACAAAGTGTAACAGAGTGTTTTCCGTTTGAGAGAAGAACTCAGCCTAAATCTACAGGGTTTGTGTGTTAAAGGTGCACTGTGTAACTTTTCTAGTGAAGGGTCCATCACCTGCTCGTTTCTATGGAGATGTCATTGCTCTGCCTGGAATGTTCCACAGTGTGACATTAAACAGCTCTACCTTAAAATCACAGATCTGACCTGTAACTTGGTCTGGTTTGGTCTCCACGAAGATAGAAAGATTTAATGCCATACTGTGAAACATTCCAGAGAAAGAAATAACATCTCCATCTCCGAGCATTTGATGGACTCTCAACCAGAAAAGTTACACAATGCACCTTTAAACATGAGTGAATGAAACAAACACAACTGCAGGTCTGTTTGTGATGGGAAAACTACATTAGAACATCAGAAAATAGTGTAATTTAGCACTTTAAAACATAAAATGCAATTCTAAAACCTTTATTTTGTTTGTCAACGAATCAAAAAATTAATCTCCTCGTCAATTACTAAAATAATCCCTAAAGTTACAACCCAAGAACTCGATCTCCATGGAGACAAGCTGCTTTCCTTTCACTTTTTCCGTATATTTTTAAACAAAAACAAACCGTCTTAAAGCCCGGTGTTGGCGGTTGTTGCGTCTTCTCTGGAAAACAGTCAAACTTTGTGAATGATTAATGTCTCCCCGCTCTTTGTGAATAAGAAAACGAGTCTTTCTAAACGTCTGAACTCACGCAGTCTGCTTGATGCGCAGCCACTTAACCCAGATTCACACGCACTTTTACAAACACCACTCCCAAAGAAAGAGAGAGAAAAGAGAGAAAAACAGAGTGAGAAAGCAGAGAGGAGAGGAGCACAGTACAGACGCATTAAGACCAATGGGGACGTGTTATTTACAAAGCACGAGATGTGAGCGGTACATGTGTTAGAGTAAAGGTACAGAGATGATACGGCCTTGTGTTGGATTATAATGTTTTATAAATGATTCCTGTTCATTTACTTTGGTTTTGGTTGTTGGTGTGTTGTTTTTAACTGGAAACTGCAGCAGGTTTACTGAAGTTACACAGATGAACAAAGAAATCATCATCATAATAATAATAATAAGGCCTCACATGTGTATGGGTTTTACAAGTTTGAAAGAAAAGTGAAGAAAAGTGTAAAAAGGGGCAGAGCAGAGGAAAGTCTGATTTCAGATGTAACACAGCTCATTTTTACGATGATTTACAAATCCAATCATTCAGGCTTCGTTCAGACTGCAGCTTGAAGTGACCCAAATCTGATTTTTTGGCCTCTATGTTCCTGTATCTGATCTTTTAATGACAGTCTGAACCACACAGATCCAATTTTTTCAAATGTGACCCAGGACACTCTATATGTGCTCCTAGAACTGATACATATCTGATCTTTTGACATGTGACTTCAGTCTGAAAGTGTGTCAAAGTGCATTCATCCACCTACACGTTATCAACAAGACACAAACGTCACTATTCTGCACTGAAGTAGGCGAACATTGTTAATGAACTCCATGTCACTGAAGTGAAGCACATCACCACTCACCACTCTTGGCTCCGTCTCCACATCCACATGTTCCTTTCAATGGACGTTGCTGCCGCTGTCCCACAAAACACCAAACACCAAAAACCATCGTCCTTCTCCTTCTCAATCTCCTCCTTAAAACAAGTAAGTTGTTCATGTTCTGGCTCCGGTACGAGAGGAACTTTAAAATCTCCAGGTGCTCGATGCTGCGTCCATGTTTGGACAACTTCTGTAAACACAGAGACGCTCGCTGCGGTTGACGTCGTCGTGTCTCCAGTGTCACATGTGGGACACTTTTGGGCCGTTTAATGTTCACACTGGAGTCACATACAAGTCACATTTAATTGGAAATGTGAACGACCTCGTAAAAACATCGGATTTCACAAAAAAATCCAAATTGAGCGTTAAGCCCTGCAGTCTGAACGTAGCCTTAGTTTCTCAGTCTGATGAGTTTAATTTGGTCTTCCAATAATTTATGTTATTAAGTTCTTTTTTCAGACCAAGAGTTTGTTTTCATGCCTGACAGTTTGGACTGCTCACTAGCGTCTTCCTCAGAGTGCTCTCATGATGTTGCTGTGACGTGTCTGGTCAGCTGATTTAAACAGGTTTTGGAGCTGTCTTTCCACCGGAGGAGGCAGGACGACAGCTCCACCTGCAGTCCCACTTCCTCAGGACAGTATCCCAGGTGTGTGTGAGAGTAAAAAAACCCTCGTCCCGTCACAACAACATCACGTGACATCACTCTGAGGAAGAGCGCTAGTGAGCAGTCCTAACTGTCAGGTATGAAAACAAACTCTTGGTCTGAAAAAAGAACCTAATAACATAATTTAGTTTCTCTTTCTAGAATAAACTACAGCACTACTAAACACACGGTAAACTTTTATACAGTTAAACAAGTTAAATGAAGAGTGAGCTGCCTCTGGTTTGTCACGTCTCAGAGTCTGGACAGAACAGGAGGTGAAGTGTGTGGCTTTGGGACTGACCTAACCTGACTCACACCAGACTGATCTGTGTCACTGAACTGAATTCTACATAGTCTGGAACCAGCTCTCACTGAAAGTGTTTGTAACACACTGAAAAATCAAACTTTATTTAAATCCAGTCGAGAAAACGAACGCAATCAGAGACATCAACCTGGTCCATGAGGTGTCGGTGGGTCAGTTCATCAGCACAGAAACAGTTTATGTGGAGTCCAGCCCATATCACATGATCATTATATCCACAATGTAATGTGTATGTGTACAGGCCCATGAACATGTGTGTGATATTGTCACACATGAGATTGTCTGTGTTTACTAGTGTGGAACAAAATGTAGTCTGTCATGAGTTGTGTATGTGTTAGTTGTGTGACTGTATCAGTGTGTTGTGGATCACCAGAAAAACAAGAAATGGAAATTATTTTTGTTCCAATTAGAATTTTAACAGCTACACTGAAAGAGAAAGGAAGTGTTAGAATTAGAGATTATCTCAAAAACTATTAATATTTGACTATACAAATGCATAGAATTATAAATAGATCATCTTTTTTTTGAGATTTTGAGACACTCCCACTGCTCGAGCTCCATGCTTTGCGGAGTTATGACCAAAAACGCATATTTTAGGCCGCAGATGGTTCAGAAATTGCCGAAATTGCCAAATCTTTTATAATGGCGTGACCTCAAATGACATCGGATCATCACCAAACTTTTCTTGCGGCATTGGGCACGGGGGCTTGACCCACGTACCAAATTTGGTGACAATTGGTCCATAAATGGCGTATTATTATCGCGGGTGGACAGCGTCCAGTCTCAAGATGGATTGTCATGAGTTTGTGTGAGGACAGAGCTGCTCAGAACTAGAGATTTGACCAGCAGCCTACCACACTCTCCCTGAACTGCATCATTTTCTATAAAAAGTCTAGACGCACCTTTAGTTGGTCTTGTTTGTGTGTCAGTCGTGTGACTGCCCAGTGTCCAGGGGTTTGGACTGAACTAAACATTGCTTCTGTATTTAACCCTGTGCCTCATCTGTGTAGTGACCGTTGATTCATTCAGCGTCAAACTTCTCCTGTTTGTTCTGCTGATTTGTGAGTTCCTCTTCAGTTTTAGTCGATGTGTTCCACATTTTCCTCTTTCTTTGAGTTGGTCCTCAGAAGTAAAAGAACATATAACATGATGGTACAGTCCTGTTTAGCTCTCGTTTAGACCTTCCTTCAATAGGCCTGGTGGAAAACTGAAATTTGAAAAAAAAATTCTTTGATAGTATTTGGTGTGAAAGTTTGAGAACCACTTTGTTAAAGGTGCATTGTACAACTTTTCTGGTGGAGGGTCCATCACCTGCTTGTCTCCATGGAGATGTTATTGTTTAGCCTAACACATTGATTTAGCATTTAGTCATTACCCAATAATACAATAATCTCTACTGTGAAGAGTGGCGCCTCTCCACAGATCTGACCTGTAATGTAGCATAATTCTGTAACCTGCTCATCTCCGTCATGACAGACAGATTTAATCTGTACTGTGGAACATTCTAGACAAAGCACATGTCCATGGAGAAAAGCAGGTGGTGGACCCTCTACAAGAAAAGTTACACAGTGGAGCTTTAACCGATAAATCTTCATAAGAGACCAAACTAATTCAGATAAAATAGAAAACTTTGTTCCAGATCAGAGTTTCATTGAAATAAACTCCTGTATTTGCTGAAACTCACAGATTTCTTGGACCTGTGTAATTGCACATCTTTAGTTTTGATGTAAACAAAGTAAAAGTCTGGACCACACTTTGAAGATACATGTGTGAGTTAGCATTAGCATAACAATATGTGTGTTTATACTTTTAACAACTGCCCAAACTCCAGCGAAGCTTCAGGAGGCTCCACTTTTCATCTCCAAACTCAAGCAAACTAACACTTATTAAAAAGTATAAAGTTTTAAAAACACTCACTTCTGATTGGCTGCAGAGATGTTAGAGACATACATACCATAAATATATACATTTATTATATATTAGAAATGCTCTGTTCCACCTTGTGATGTCATGAGAGAGAGACAAAAGATTGACAATTCCAGGACTGAAATTATCCAAATGATTCTAGTGAAGGTGTGTGGAGTTTAAAAACACATTTATTATTTTAATTCCAAGTTAATAGTTCATAATAATTATATTCTCCTTGGAGTTTACATGGAAATAATGATTCTGAATCGAGATTTACATGGAAAACTGGTTAAATCACCTTTATTTAATGTGTGTGAGAGTCTGGGGGTGAGGAAGGTTCTGATTGGACAGAGACACCAACGGATTTACGTCTTTGGGAAGAAAACACACTTCAGCTGCTACTGGCTTTTCTGTCATGTCGGTTTGTCGTTACTCCACCGACACAAACATGATCCGAACTTTTTCCGCAGTGGTTCTGATGATAATTGTGAAGCAGTTGGAGAATTGTCTCATCACACTTTACATCTGTGAGCTGAGGAGGAGAAGGGGAAGAGTGTGGGAGAAGGAGGAAGAAGACAAAGTGAGTGTGAGGCTGCTCTACCTCAGCCCACTCCCACATCCCGCTCACAAATCCAAAGAGACGTGGATCAAAGTCCAAAGACACGACTGATGGAGCCGGATCACGTCAGAAGGACGACACAACGAACATGAACTGAACCACCTACATTATTTTTAACAAGAATAAAAGTGAAACATGATCCAGGAAGAAATTCATTCAGTTTTAAAATCAGAATAAACCAAACATTTACTTTGGAATTAAGTGTAATTCTGAATAATCTTTTTCATTAGGAATTAAGTGTTTACATGGACTTTTAAAATCAGAATTCATTTTTATTCAGAATTAAATTATTTTATTCGGAAATAAAACTCTGATGTAAACGTGGCATGTGGAGCACATGACATCAGGGTTTGTATGTTAAACATGTGAATGAAACAAAAAACACAACTGTTTGTGATGAGAAAACTACATTATACCACAGATCAGGATATGAGCCTGTTAAAACATAAACTGCAACTTTTGTCTCCATGGAGACAAGCAGCTTTCCTTAGATTTTTTTTCATGTTTTTTAAACAAACAAACAAACAATAATCATCCTTCTTTTTCATTGTTATTAAAGGTGCACTGTGTAACTTTTTACTTTGGTGTCTACCATCTGCTCGTTTCTATGGAGATGTCATTTCTCAGCCTGGAATGTTACACAGTGTGACATTAAACATCTCTAATTTACAGTTATTCAATTACAGGTGGTTTTATAACTCAAAAATACCTCGAAAAAACATTGTAAGTGGGAGTGGGGGTTGCCTCTCCACAGATCTGACCTGTAACTTTATCGAGTTTGGTCTCCATGAAGATAGAAAGGTTTAATGCCATACTGTGAAACATGCCAGACGAATAACACTGCTTCTCCACAGATCTGAGCTGTACCTGCATGTTTGTTCAGACAATGGCATATTGTGGACATGTTAAAACATAAATTGCAAATCATAAATGGGCTGTTTTTGTTTTTTTTTTCTTTCTTTTTCTTCATATTAAGAAAAAAAAAACATCAAAGCTAAATGTAGGAGCTGCTTTTCATCCCCAAACCTCCCATGCAAACTAAAGCTTATTAAAAAGTACATTAAAAGAGATACAAAGTTGGATTTTGCAGCCGCGCACATCTGATTGGCTGCAGAGAGAGCGTCTGTGTGTAGGTGGACAGTAAAGTAAAGTACATTACATTTGTCTGGATCCGCACAAACAAAAGATTCCTATAGGATCCGCGGAGCCTGATTAAATGAAAAACCTGCTTTGAAATCTCCATCGGCTCTGACCTCCACAGGGAATATATGTGTTTACTTTAGATAATTATTTCTGCACACTTAACACACTGAACATTTGACTCTCTTTCTGCTCACGCCGAAGCAGAAGGAGCTGCTGTACGTATGCGCCGTTGTTTTGTTTTGCTTTCGACACTTACAAATCCTTAACCTATTCTCTTTGCAGATGCACATTTTCTCCTCACACATCGTAAACATGTTTTATTCAGATTCGGAAGAGTTCCATTTGATTAGAAAGTGTAGTTCAAGTTGTAGAATGTGAACATGAAAGACGGAGACGCGGGGAATTAAAAGAGTTCGCGCATCTTTACGTTTTTAGTGTTTTGACATATAGAAAAACAGCTTCTGCTTTGTGTGTTTCAGAATAAGTAGAGCTGTTGTCAAACTTGAGTAAAAAGTGAGTTTCTTTGACTTAAAGGGAAGCGCACTGTGCAAACTCGACTCTCCAGAGCTTTTAGACTTAATGTTATAATTGTTTTCTCTTCTAACCATGTTTAAGGGGCGCTGCTGTGCTTTTCACAGTAATGAACATGTTCCACTGTTATGACAATTACCTATTTAAAACAAAATGTGATATCTTGGGAAAAAGCAGGGGTGGCGCTCCACATTTTTGGTTGGAGGAGCTATGGGGGTTGGGGGTCTTCAATGTGGGGGCTCATGTAACATGTACAACCCCCCCAGGTTTGTCGTGAAATGTCATTAGCCATTGCTCTCATTTCTAAATCCTAATTAGGAATGATAGTTTTATTGTCTCATTTTGAACTCTGTGTTGTTGCCATTTGAACATTTTAGTCACGACTGGTCTAGAGGAGGCTGGTGCTCGTCCAGGCCTCGTCTCGTCTGTGTGCTTCTGTCACAGCTCCTCCTCGTGCTCCAATAAACATTTCTTTTTACTCAGGATTTCATTCATCTTTATTGTGACTTGTACAATCTTGAGCCTCAAGAAACGCCACTTTGGCCACTGATGCCACTAAGACCACCAACAATGCACAACATAAATTACAATTAGAATTGGAAAATAATAAAAGACACACACACACGCACACAAAAATAAATAAATAAATAAAATTACAAATACCCTGCACACAATCTGTTCAGCCTCCTGTCCTCTGGGGGGAGGTACAGGAGCCTCTGTTCCCACATCACCAGACTCACTAACAGCTCCATCCAGCAGGTTGTTAGGATGCTGAACTCTCTCCCCTCTCTGATCACCAGGCAGACAGGAACAGAACTCCCCAAAGAACAGAACTCCCCAAAGAACAGAACTCCCCAAAGAACAGAACTCCCCAAAGAACAGAACTCTCAAAGAACAGAACTCCCCAAAGAACAGAACTCCCCAAAGAACAGAACTCCCCAAAGAACAAGAACTCCCCAAAACAGAACTCCCCAAAGAACAGAACTCCTCAAAGAACAGAACTCCCCAAAGAACAGAACTCCCCAAAGAACAGAACTCCCAAAGAACAGAACTCCCAAAGAACAGAAACTCAAAGAACAGAACAGAACTCCCCAAAGAAAGAACTCCCCAAAGAACAGAACTCCCCAAAGAACAGAACTCCTCAAAGAACAGAACTCCCCAAAGAACAGAACTCCTCAAAGAACAGAACTCCCCAAAGAACAGAACTCAAGAACAGAACTAAGAACAGAACTCCCCAAAGAACAGAACTCCTCAAAGAACAGAACTCCTCAAAGAACAGAACTCCCCAAAGAACAGAACTCCCCAAAGAACAGAACTCCCCAAAGAACAGAACTCCTCAAAGAACAGAACTCCTCAAAGAACAGAACTCCCCAAAGAACAGAACTCCTCAAAGAACACTTGGACTCAGACCCTCCTGACTCCCCCCAATATAGACTTTCTTATGCTTTGCACTACATGCCTTTTGCACTTTTTACCATCCATCCATTTTTTTCCTCTTATCCGGGGCTGGGTCATGGGGGCAGCAGTCTAAGCAGGGACTCCCAGACTTCCCTCACCCCAGACACTTCCTCCAGCTCCTCCGGGGGGACCCCGAGGTGTTCCCAGGCCAGCCGAGAGGCATAGTCCCTCCAGCGTGTCCTTGGGGCCTACTCCAGGTGGGACATGCCTGGAACACCTCCCAAGGGAGGCTCCCGTGTGACTGAGCTCTTCACCCTGTCTCTAAGGGAGCACCCAGCCACCCTGTAGAGGAAACTCATTTTAACGCTTGTATCCGCGATCTCGTCCTTTTGGTCATTAACCAGAGCTCATGACCAGAGGTGAGGAGAGGAACAGAGACTGATGGTAAATCAAGAGCTTTGCCTTTCGGCTCAGCTCCCTCTTGACCACAACGGTCCGGTACAGTGACCACATCACTGCTGACGCTGCACCGATCCACCTGTCAATCTCACAGTCCGTCCCTCACTCGTTATACCCAAGATACTTGAACTCCTCCACTTGAGGCAGGGACTCTCCACCCTCCCACACCTTTTTCCAGTTGAGAATCATGGCCTGAATCATGAACCTTTGGACCATTTATTATTTATTTATTATGCATGACAGTGAGAAACACTATTTAGATTGTTTGTATGATCGCTGTATGAAGAACTGACAATAAACTTTGAACTTGAAGTTGAAAACACACCGCACAGGCCAACCTGTACTTGGCAGGAGATTGATCTTTAAACACACGTGATTCACTTTGTTTTAACTTTACTTTACTTGGTTTGCTGACATGCTGCACTACTGCTCTTAACCAGGTGTGCGTCTTTATCAAGGGTCCAGCAGAACCCAACAAAACAACAACAGTTCCTACCTGTTGACTACCAAAATACAATCACTTATTATTATTACATATTATTGAAGAATGATTTAAATAAAAAGCAAAGTAAACTTATGGCAATAAAAGCTCATATGGAGGGTTAAAACATCTTTTCTCCGTTCTGCTTTGCCTGAAATGCTTCGCAAAGTGACATAAAACTTTGTAATCTCCATGGAGACAGGCATTATAAAAAACTGTAACATATAAATGCAAGAAGTTTTAATGTCATACTGTGGAACAAACAAAGCAGCAGCATTTTGATGAGACCAAGATTATTTTCGACAGTTTGCAGAGGTCCAAAGTTCTTCCGTGATGAGTTTATAAGAGTTTTTCACAGCTTTAAAGACCGGAGTGGAGATTAGTCATGACTGAAAAGCTGCTTATATAATAAATCTGTGATGGAGCAACTCAACTTTTGCTCAGATCCATGAGAAAAACCCGCTCCTGGCCCTTTAAACCCTCATTTGGGCCTGGACTAGTCGGGTTATAGTCCTGGTGGTACTTTGAAATCTCTCTTTTGCTGCTTCTCGGTGTGAAAAGTTTGCGAGCCACTGCACACTTAGCCTTTCTTTCATGCTATTTGAACTGTCTGTTTCACCTGTCTCCTCCTCCTGCACCTGTCCATGCACCTGTCCATCTGGTCGAGCGCGATGATGGCTCTAAACAAGCCTCGTACGTCTCCTCTCTCCTCTCTCCTTCTCTCCGTCTCTCTGTAACTAGCGGTGCTTTTGTCTGAGCTGCTCCTCCAGTCTTTTTAATGCTTAAATAAAGAGGCGGTTGTGTTCTTTTCTTTTCTCTTTGTCTTTTCCGTCGGAGAGCTGGCCCCGGCCCTCACCCGCCGGGACCCCACGCGCTCCACTGCTCCGCTCTTCATATAGAAACAAGCCTCGATGAGAATGAATCATACAACAAAGTCAAACGCGAGCGCCCTCATCTCTCCTCCATCACTCTTCTATCGCTGCTCTTTCTCTGTCTCCTCTCCCTCTCCCATACTCCTTTACCCTCTACCCTCTACGCCCTTTTAGCCTCTCTCTCTGTGTTTGTCTCTCTCTCCGTTCTCTCCCTTTCCTCTGCTTCACAACCTCAGTTCCCTCTCCTCTCTTTTCTCCTTCTCTCTCTTACCCCTTTTATCCTTCCTACACTATTCCTTCTCTCTCCACTGCTCCTCTATCCTCTGCCTCTCTCTCTCTCTCTCTCTTTCTCTCTCTCGCCTCTCTCTCTCTCCTCCTTTCCTCCTCCTCTCTCTCTCTCTCTCTCTCTCTCTCTGTGTGTGTGTGTTTTCTGTCTCTTTCTTCACTCTCTCTTCATTCTCTCCCTCTCCTCTGCTCTTCAACCCCAATTCTCTCTCTCCTTTCTCCTCCTCTCTCTCTTACCCCTTTTATCCCTCCTTCACTATTCCTTCTATCCTCTTGTTCTCTCTCTCTTCACTGCTTCTTTACCCTCTTCCTCCTTCTCTCTCTCTGTGTTCTGTCTCTCTGTCTCTCTTTCCTTTCTCCTCCTCTCTTCTCTCTCTCCTCTCCCTCTCCTTTACTCCTCTATACCCAACTATTTCAAATTTTATCTGCAAATGTTTAAAGCCCCCATAAGTCACTTTTTATCCATAAAATACACCAAATACACTATTTTCTTTCATTTTGTTTGTGTGTATCAGTGGTGTGTGGTCAGAGGAGCCAACGCAGCAGTGGTTTCCTAATAAAATAAAATTAAAAAAAGCTGCCATTATTAAATTGTTATTGACCTAATGTTGACGTCCACTCAAAGTCTGCAGGACGACACATAAAGACACCGCACACTACTACACACTAAATTACTCTGAGAAACATATGTCCTTACTGTGAGCCGACTCACATCTCCACAGATCTGACTCTTATTTGGCCTCCTGCTTGTTTCCATGGAAATGTTGTTCCTTTGGCTTTAATATTCCACAGTATGACATAAAACATACAAGTGTTGTTTTAACTTTCTCTGTCCATGTTTTTTTTTTTTTTTTTTTATGTATGTAAGTATGTATGCATGTATGTATTATTATTATTATTATTATTATTATTATTATTATTATTATTATTATTAATATATATATATATATTTTTTTATCAGGGACAGAGCACATTAATCAACATTTCTGTAGCATTTCTATTTTACAGACCCTGGACAGATGGTAAAGATGATCACAATAATAAGAATTACACACAATATTTGTCTTTAAATCTTCTGAATAAAATGTAACATTTATTTATTTTTTTTATTTTTATTTTTTTTGTGAACTCCAATACTAAAATTATTCTTTTCTGTTGGACTGGGGTTGGTGTGTGTTTTGGTTCTTATTCATTTTTGATTATTTACATACAACCTACTTCTGTCTGTTTTTGTGTGTGTGTGTGTGTGTGTAAATCCTGACCTGTGTTTGTTCTTTTGTCTCTTTTTCACAGCACTCGTACTTCATCGCTCCAGACATCCACGGACTCCCCACCATCCCCGAAAGTGTGAGTGCAACACCCTTACTCTTCTCCTCCTCTTCTTCTCCTGTCCTCTTCTCTTCATCTCCTCCTCCTCTCCTTGTACCCTCTTCTCCTCCTCATCAATCTCCTAATTTTCTCTTCTTTTTCTCCTCTCTCCTTGTCACCTCTCTCCTAGTCTCCTCTTCTCCCCTCCTCCTCTTTTTGTCCCCTCTCCTCGTCTCCTTTCCTCTCCTCGTCTCCTCTCTCGTTGTCCGCTCTCTCGTCTCGTCTAATCGTTTTTAATCGCGTACACCGGTCACTGTTTGAAAGCGTTGCATCACTCTCTTGTTGAGTTTTGATCTGAAACTTCTCCTGGTGCATTGTGGGTAAATGAGTCTGATCCAAACAGAAGCGTCTCTTTGTTTTTAAGTCTGATTCTAGTGGTTTTTGACAGGAGACATTTTAAGAACATGACTGCACCAGAGTGAAGAGGGAGAGAGAGTTAATATCAGCTTTTTATCTTTATTCTGTGTTTGCACGAGGCTCTCAGACGCACAAGCTCCTCCACTCACTCTGATACACCCATGTTACAAATATCAACAATCAACAATATAAAGACTGGAGGTTAAAACACAGCATTTCTTATATGTCAAAAATTTAAAATTTTATTATTTCTTATAATGCCACAGACTTAAATAGGGCTGCAGGCCTTTAGTCCTTTTTAATCAGTTCATTCTTACTAAGTCTCTGATCATATTGTTCAGATTTCAGTGGGACTACAACAGAAAAAAGGAGTTAGTGAGCTGAACATTTTGAGTACGTTCAGACTGCAGGGCTTAACGCTTAATTTGGATTTTTTTGTGAAATTCCGATGTTTTTGGGAGGTCGTTCACATTTCCAATTAAATGTGACTTGTATGTGACTCCAGTGTGAACATTAAACGGCCCGAAAGTGTCCCACATGTGACACTGGAGACACGATGACGTCGACCGCAGCGAGCGTCTCTGTGTTTACAGAAGTTGTCCAAACATGGACGCAGTATCGAGCACCTGGAGATTTTAAAGTTCCTCTCGAACCAGAGCCAGAACATGAACAACTTACTTGTTTTAAGGAGGAGATTGAGAAGGAGAAGGACGATGTTTTTGGTCGTGGTGTTTTGTAGGACAGTCTGTTGAAAGGAACGTGTGGATGTGGAGACGGAGCCAAGAGTGGTGAGTGGTGATGTGCTTCACTTCAGTGACATGGAGTTCATTAAACATTTTCATCTACTTCAGTGCTGAATAGTGACGTTTGTGGCTTGTTGATAATGTGTAGGTGGATGAATGCACTTTGGCCGTTCAGACTGAAGTCACATGTCAAAAGATCAGATATGTATCAGTTTCAGGAGCACATATCCAAGTGTCCTGGGTCACATTTGAAAAAATCAGATCTGTGTGGTTCAGACTGTCATTAAAAGATCAGATACAGGAACATAGAGGCCAAAAAAATCTGATTTGGGTCACTTCAGGCTGCAGTCTGTCTTTTTATGTCTTCTTTTACTGATTCATTTATTAATTTTGATGGAATCACACTAACCATTTTTGTCTTGGTCATGAACAGTATTTCAAAAACTAAAGCTATAAATATATGATTCTATTTTGTATTTTGTTGTCCTTAGTGCATAACATGTATTTTTTAAACAGGCTCATGAGGAACAGTGGAAATATAAGAGTAATGTGGCTGTTTTAATGTATTATTTATGTATTTATTTATTACAAAATGACAAAAATATACAGTAAAAAAATATTAAGCATAATTTAGCAAATATATTTTGTAAATGGGACCCCTGAAGTCTAGTCAGGCTGGCTCCACCTAGTGCCTCCACTCAATTTAATTTCTCTCCAGAGACTAGGTCAGGAATCAGAATACATTAGATGGTTTACAAAAACCCAGAAGTGTGAGTTCAGGCACCAGCCAATCAGAGAAGAGACATATATTCTGTGTTGTCAACGATTCCTGAGATCGAGGATTTAAAGCCGGAACAAAGAGAATGTTTGGTGAATTTATCAAGGGGAAAGACGTTATTGTCCTTCTTCCTATGGGATTTGGGAAAAGCTTAATATACCAGTTAGTTAGTGTTACATACATCACGTTTTGACAATTTGGAAGTGAATTTGAGGTGGGAGGACTGAAAAGTGAAATGTGTGTTTTGGAGTTAGGATATATACTGTCTAATGAGGAGAAAGTAGTCATAGTAGTAGTAAAAAGTGTATGTTGACAAATGTTCCAAAATGAGGTGATTTAAAATAAAATGTAATTGCATTGTAATTGTTCATGATCCATCAGGTTAAGTGTTGTGTCATTTTGCATATCTCATATCTGTGTTGAATTTATAAAACACACTGCTCCTTTCCTTCTTTTCCAAGCAAATAGCAGTGATTGGTTAAATGAAAAAAAGTACGTAGTGCCTACTGTTGAGCAAACGAAATCTAACACTGTGAGGTCAGACAGTTTCTACAAAGTGAAACAAAGTAAAACCGTCTGATGAATCAGGTTACCTGAAGTCGACCTTGGTTTGGAAATGTGGCCCACACCAATTAAAATACAGATAATACACAATACAAATATTCACATTTGATTCATTCTTAAAACACCAGATGTGCAACATGTCATCTTCCTTTTTGTCTTCTCCTCTCCTCCTCTTCTCCTTCTCTGCTCGTCTCCTCCACTTTTCTTCTCCTCATGTCATGTCATCTTTTCTAATCCTCTTCTCTTCTTCTTTTCTTCCTTCTTTCCTTTCCTCTTCTCCTCCTCTTCTCCTAGTCTTGTCTCCTCCTCTTCTTCTCTCCTCCTCTCCTCCTAGTCTTATCTCCTCGTCTCCTCCTAGTCTTATCTCCTCGTCTCCTTGTCACCTCATCTTCTCCTAGTCTTGTCACCTCCTCTTCTCCTAGTCTTGTCTCCTCCTCTTCTCCTCCCCTCCTCTCCTCCCAGTCTTTTCTCCTTGTCACCTCATCTTTTCTAATTCCTCTTCTCCTCTTCTTTTCCTCTTCTCTCTCCTTGTCTCCTTTCTCGTCTCCTTCCTCGTCTCTTCCTCTCATCCTCTTCTCCTAGTCTGGTCTCCTCTTCTCCTTGTCACCTCATGAATGATACAAATGATCCACATGTTTGATTCATTATTAAAACACTCACTTTACATTCAAACATGTCACTTTTATTAGAGAAATACATGATTATGTTGTTCTGAATTTGTGTTCATTTGTGATGTTTTGTGACTTCAGATAAACACGTGGTACTTTAAACTTAAATTAAACTTGAACAGTGACAGTGATGTGACAAGAGAAACATCAGATATCTGTATTTAAAAACAACTTTTGAAACTGTTTGTCATTGATTCTTACATTTTTACTCATTTGAAACCATCCGTAAAAGTAAAAAGTGTCCGCAGACTGTGAGTTGGAGTTGCTGTGGAGTTTGTTGGCTTTGGGATCCTGTCAGTGGCGTGAAATCTGATCCTGTACATTCTCATATTGTTTTGTGACAGCGAAAAAACACTCCTGAATCCAAACACCTTTTTAAGTCCGCACTTCCCGACTCCACGGCTTGATTCTCCGCTAATAAAATCCATTGACATTTTTCCCGCGGAGTCTGGCCTTGGACTCTTTCACTCCTTTCACTTCCTCATATAATTTTAGCTCCGTCTTGTCGAGGAGTGTGCCACCGACTCGGGTGCTTTTACCTGCCCGGGCGCCGCGTCTTTGCCTGACACTTCTACGCTCCTATTGACGTTTTCTCCACTAGCGAGGGACAGTTTGTTATGTACCGCGCGCACACACACACACACACACACACACACACACACACACACACACACACATGGATACACACAGACTTCGAGGCTTTCTGGGGACCTACATTGACTTCCATTCATTTCCGTGTAACTTTTCTGGTGGAGCGTCCGTCAAATGCTTTTCTTCGTGGAGCTGTTATCGCTTTGTCCGGAATGTTTCACAGTGTGGCATTAAACCTTGCTATCTTCATGGAGACCAAACCAGACCAAGTTACAGGTCAGATCTGTGGAGAGGCGATCCCGCTCACAGTCACAATGTGTTTTTATCGGTATTTTTGAGCTGTAAAACTGCCAGCTGTTCCAGGCACAGCAATGACATCTCCATAGAAACAAGCAGGTGACGGACCCACAGCCATAAAGTTACACAATGCACCTTTAAATCCTCAAGCGTAAAGGCGTTATATTTGATTTTCACGGTCTTAAAAACATAAAAAACAGAACTATTTAATTTGAAACAGTTTGCAGTGGTCCAAAGTTACTCCTCACTTACCTTATGCCTAATTATTCACCATGATGAGTTTTATAAGAGTTTTTATTTTTATTTTTTTTTACTTTTTGTGCACATAAATAAGATGTCACAGAAGAAGAAAAATAAATAAATCAATAAATAATATAATATAATTAACAGTAATACAATGCGACCATTCCCCCCCCCCCCCCCCCCTCACCCCTCCCCCACTCTCTCCAGAGAAAAGAAAAATAAATAAATAATAATAATAATAATAATAATAATAATGATAATGATAATAATAATAATAAAAAAAAAAAAACTAAACAAACAAACAAAAAAAAAAAAAACACAGAGTTTTTCTCTTACTCTCAGAGACCAAAGCAGAGTTGTGCTGTCACGGTAAAGCTGACAACAACTAGTATGATAAAACACACTTCCTGATTATCAGACAAAAAATGCTTTTTTGGACATAGTGGACTGATTTTGACCTCAAGACAGTGAAGGATTTAAGTCATGGGGACCTGATTCTTGCATAGATATTTATATATAAAGTCGGGTGTACAATGTGATTTTTGAACATTTTTGAGACGATTGTTCACTCATGCCACTGTTTTGTCATCAGGACAAGTTTTAGTAGTAGTAGTAGTAGTTTATTATCTACAGTCCTTTACTTAATCATGTACTTAATAGACTGTTACAAACATTTCACATAAAACCGTGACCAAAGCTGAAGTGAAATCACTTATGAATGCTGAAATCTGTTTACAAATGACGATGCCAAGAATCCAAGTGTCAGCAAACAACAAGCAACAACTTGGATAAAACAGAGAAAAGAGAATAGGTTTCACTTAATCGTGTGTCGTGTGTCGTGTAGTTAACATGGGGAAATGAGAACTGATCAACACCTCACGACCAACTCTCCATCTGCAATTGTAGATCTCAAGAAAATGAAACTGTGTTGAAGTCATTAGTGTACTCTGAGGACATGAATTGTGAGCTGTGAATTTTTAAACACTGCAATTTGGTCATACAGTCTGAGCTGGGGCTGAGTGAAACCATCGAAAATATCAGTGTACTACATCCGGCATAAGTGGACATTGCTAATCTGTTCCACTGTGTAGAAGTGAGCATGGGCACGATTCAGCTCCATCGACTCACTTTCTATTCAAAGATTACTGCTGCTGTCTGTGGATGGGACAATAAACTGTAATATGGTTTATCATGATAAAAAGGGTCGACAATAATCATGTGTGGGACATTTTCTTTAATCATGACAATGGACAACAAAGAGAATCTCCATTATATGATGTGGTCTGGATGACTGGAAGTCATAATAAATCTCTCTTTTTACAAGTGACACACTGTGCAGGATTCTTCTCTATGTTCTTGTTCTGCTCTCTCCTCCAACGCACTCGTCTCATCTAACTGATGTGCAAAGTTCCCATTATTTTTCATGTTTTCAGTTATAATAAAGTACTTTAATTATGTGAACAGTTATTTCAATATGGAACTTATTTACTATAATATAAAAATTATAATTCTTCATATCCATAACATTTTTAAACTGTCAACAACTTTAATAATGATTGTTATATAATTGTTAATCATTTTTATTTTGACCATGATAATCAAGACACCAGATTTCAATATCGTCTCATGCTGAGTGTGGATGAAGTACTCAGATACAGTTAGCACAGGACTCTACTGCTGTCAGGAGCTTTGTGGTCATTATGAACTTAAAACATTTTATGTTAACTTCTGCTCTCTCTAAATCCTTGTATCATTCGTTCATTCGTTTTTCAATATTCAACCAAAAATAAGAAAACGAAAAAACAACAGTTTTCTTCATTATTTCTCTCCAAAACCAAAATGAAAAAACAGATAACGGCCGTTTCCTGTTTACGTGACTTCTGTGACTGCGATGCCGAACTGAACCAGGACTGATCCAGGTCCGGGACCAGACCAGGACCAGACTGGGATCAGACCGGGACCAGACTGGGACTGAGGCCAAGACCAGGCCAGGACCAGACCGGGATCAGACCGGAGGCTCAGAGTCCAAGGCAGGTCCAGAGCTTGAAGCTGAGGCTCGGACCCCACGGAGGCGCGGAGTCCACTCTGGTCCCGGTCTCAGTCCCGGTCTCAGTCCCTCTCTGGTCCCGGTCTCAGTCCCTCTCTGGTCCCGGTCTCAGTCCCACTCTGGTCCCGGTCTCAGTCCCACTCTGGTCCCGGTCTCAGTCCCACTCTGGTTCCGGTCTCAGTCCCACTCTGGTCCCGGTCTCAGTCCCACTCTGGTCCCGGTCTCAGTCCCTCTCTGGTCCCGGTCTCAGTCCCACTCTGGTCCCGGTCTCAGTCCCACTCTGGTCCCGGTCTCAGTCCCACTCTGGTCCCGGTCTCAGTCCCACTCTGGTCCCGGTGTGGTCCCAGTCTGGTCCCGAACCTGGTTCAGTCCATATGTGGTGCAAAAGTCTGACATCGCAGTCACGGAAATCACGTGATCGGGACCGATATCCGTTTTTTTCCATTCTTCATTTAAACACAAAATCGAAAACTGAAAAAACTAATTGTTATCCGTTTTTTCATTTTGGTTTTGGAGATAAAAAATGAAGAAAACTGTTGTTTTTTTCATGTTCTTATTTTTGGTTTTATATTGAAAAACGAACAAATGATACATGGACTTTCTCTACTCTCTTCTACTCGATCCTGGTTTGTTTGACAAACCAGTGGTGTGGGTGGGATAGCACAAGTACCTTCAAAGACCTCTCCCCTGATTGGCTTTTAGGTTGCTATGATACTCGTGCTCAGAGTTCCACAAATAAACTCCAGAAAATTGCCCGCTATAACTGCTACCCTCTTCATTTGGCTGGAGCTGTACATTATGGGTGACATTATACTCACTTAGTCCACTTCTATGATACAGTCTATAGATTTTGCCACCTTAAACTCCACAGGTCCCCATGATCCGAGTGTGTGTGTGTATACTCTGGTCCCCACACTGTGTTAAATCCCCGCTCTCTCCCTGTCTATGTGTCTGCAGAGGAACCTGACAGAATACTTTGTGGCCGTAGACGTCAACAACATGCTCCAGCTGTACGCATCCATGCTTCACGAGCGGAGAATCATCATTACCTCAAGCAAGCTCAGCACTGTGAGTACCAACCTCTACCATAGCAGCCCGCGTAGCTCCCCCCACTGCAGGCTGCTGTGCGCCGTCAGCCCAGGCACCATCAGAGCTCAAACGCACACACAGACACACGCACACAGACGCACACACACAGACACACACAGACACACACACAAAACTACTGCACAGGAAATGACTTACTCCGAACGTGGCTGGCTGCAGCGTGAAGTTTGGAGGAGAGTTGGAAAGGGTCTAGTTTTGATTCTTGTTTTGACAATTTTGGAGTGAATTTGAGGTGGGAGGACTGAAAAGTGGATATTATCGAAATGTGTGTTTTGGAGTTAGAATATATACTGTCTATAGTGAGGAGAAAGTAGTCATAGTAGTAGTAAAAAGTGTATGTTGACAAATGTTCCAAAATGAGGTGATTAAAAATAAAATAAAATTGCAGAGTAATTGTTCATGATCCATCAGGTTAAGTGTTGTGTAACTTTGCATATCTCATATTTCTGTTGAATTAATAAAAAACGCTGCTCCTTTCCTCCTTTTCCAACCAAATAGCAGCGATTGGTTAAATGGCAAAAAGTACCCACCTACCGTTGAGCGAACAAATCTTAACACTGCGAGGTCTGACGGTTTCTACAAAGTGAAACAAAGTAATGATCCATCAGGTTAAGTGTTGGGTAACTTATGTGTGTACAGTCGTCCCTCGTTATATCGCGGTTCACTTTTCTCAGTCTCACTGTTTTGCATATTTTTTAGTGCAGTATTGCATGCCTTTTTTTTTTTACAGTGTATAAACGTACATTGTGTTCCTCCCGCTGCGTCCTGATTGGCTAAGGGACTCGTGTCTCCTTCTCGTACAGAATGCAATCAGCTGCCAAATTTATATAAATGTTGGATCTGTATCAGTGTGATTCTGAAGTGTTGCATGTTTGCAAGTTTTCTCCCTGACAAAATCCACAATGTCGACGAAACGTTCTGCACCGACAAAGACTCCTGCGCTCACACCCAAAAAGCAGAGGAAGATATAACCATCACACAAAAAGTTGCACTTCTGGACATGCTGAAGGAAGGGAGAAGTTACGCAGCTGTAGCAGAGTCCTGCACTGGGTCGGGTCCCCACAAATAGCTGCTGAAACCAGGACTTGAAAGAGAAAACCGTGAGCCCGCGCAACAGGGTGTATGTAAAGCACGATCGGGCGACGGCCGCATTTACCTCCGTGAGGTGCGGAGCTGTGCTGGTCCTTTTTCCTGCGGTCACCTCCGAGCCCGTCCCGACAGTGAGCCCTGTTTGAATTCTGTTTTAGTCCTGTTTTAGTCCTGGTTTAGTCCTGTTTTAGTCCTGGTTTAGTCCTCCTCTTCAGTCCTGGAGTCAGTCCTGCGTTAGTCCTGGTTAAATCTCGGTTCGGTTCGTGTTGTAGGCTATTTGATATAATCTTGGGTTAACAGGCAGGTGCAGGCGGGTGCAGTCCTGTACTGTGCAGGTGCGGGTCTCCAAAAATGGAGCGGTGCGGGACTCTGTGCTGTAGGCTCCATTACTGAATAAATGAATCTTCGGTTCGTTACATAAAGAAGGAGGAAAATAACAAAAGGCGACATCAGCAATAAGTTTTAAGAAGGATGTAAAAAGGGTTGCACCTGTCCTGTCAAAGAAAAGTGTATAAAGTGTGTGTGAGGGGTTTTACAAACTTAAAACAGATATAATATTTGTAAAATATAAAGTTGACTACTTCACAGATTTCACCTATCATGGGTTATTTTTAGAACATAACCCCCGTGATAAACGAGGGACCGCTGTATCCCAAATTTGTGTTGAATTAATAAAATGTCACCTCATTATTGTTATCAGAATAATACCATAGATCTAGAGGTGTGCAAAATATTGATATATCGATGTATCTTATTGTTTAATGTGATGATACAGTATGGGTATTGTGGGCTGCTGTATCCATATATCACCAAGAGTATTTTTGGGGGGATATTTTACTAAATAATTTTATGAAAAAGCTACAGTTATGTTACTTGTTCAGAGAAAGGAAACTTCTTTATGACATTTTCCCTGTTTTGAGTAAAATGGGCATTTTTCATATAAACTTTGTAAACTTTATAATCTAACCCTAAGACTTTTAGTAACTGAAACATATTGAACCAATTTGAAATATCATACTGAATCGTATTGAATCCAAAGTGCACTGTATCGAAAAACGTATTGTATCGTGGCCTATGTATCGAGTTATGGAAAGTATCGGCAACTTTTTAATGATGCCCAGCCCTGTGTATATCCACCTTTTTTTTTTTTTTTTTTTACAGAATCAGTAAGCAGCATTAGACTGATATAATACAAGACTTTTACTTTTGAAATTGTGATTATTACTGTATCACTGTGCAGAGGATCAAATAGTAACAATCATTTGTTCCAGTCCCAAGCCTGGATAAATAATCCCAGTGTGATGTAATGCTAGTGTACAGTAATGCTGCTTTGTGCTTAACACAATAACCGGGAGAGTGCAGCCTGATAACAGCAGCAACAACAACAACAGCGCTAACTCAGACTTTAATTACTCTGCATAATGAGGCATGTGCTCCGAGGATGAGCGTCTTTCACACACCTCACTGTTGGTTTTATCGGTGCTGTGAAAGTGAAAGTGCTTAAATCAGCACTATACTTATGTCAAGATCATTGTTTATTCCACTAATATTTTACTCCTTATTTATTCTTGCTTTTCTTTAAAAAATAGCTTTTAAGAAAATGTATTTTTTGCTCTTATACGTTGCAAAACTAAGTAGCTTAAGTGTACTTCTTCACACGGTGGTATCGGACTGGTATCGGTATTGGTATTGGCGAGCACCAAGGCCAAGTATCATTTTCAGATCGGATTAAAAAAAAAGTATCAGGACAGCACTAGTTCTTAATTATATAATTAAGTGAACGATAATTTCATCCAGCGCACATTTGGTGTTGTGTGAAGTGTAGTGAAGATTTAGTCAGTGAAAATGCTAATGCAATGCTAATTTAATCAACTGAATCCATAAAAGCTTCAGTCAAACACAAGATATGTTTTCTTATTTAACTGTTTTTTAAAGGTGCATTGTGGAACTTTTCTGGTGGAGGGTCCATCAAATGCTTTTGTCCATGGAGATGTTATTGTTTTGTCTGGAATGTTTCACAGTATAACTTTAAACCTTTCTATCTTCATGGAGACCAAACCAGACCAAGTTACAGGTCAGATCTGTGGAGAGGTGACCCCGCTCACAGTCACAATGTCTGTTTTCATAGGTATTTTTGAGCTAAAGTAGAGCTGTTTTTGTTTTGTTTTGTTTTGGCTTTTTTTGTTTTGTTTTTTGGAATTTGGAATTTTTTATTTTTTATTTTTTACCAGGTTAAATTTTCACTCAATATCCTGTTAAATTGTTCTAAGATAATACATATACATGAACATCATTGTTTGAGCGTCAGATCCACGGACTCACAGGTTGGAGGTGTGATTCCAGCTCCCACAGATGAATGCTGTCATTGTGTCCTTGGGCAATACACCTCGCCCCACTGTCTGTGTGCACTGGTGTGTGACTGTGTGTATGATTGTGTGTGTGAATGGAGTGTTTCCTTGATGTAAAAGTGCTTTGAGTTTCTTGAATTTACCATTTACAATACAATCTATTATTATATCTAATCTTTTTTTTTTTTTTATCAACATCTGGATTCTTTGAAAACTTCATAAGACATAAGTGAGCATCTTATTAAGTTTCTCAGCCCTCCTCCTTCACCTCTCTGCAACAGTCACCAGCTGTTCTCTGACAAGCCGTGAACGCCTGGCTAATTCTGGACTCTATCTGCTGTTCAGGTTTAGATCTTTGACATATTAACAACCGAAAAGCTTTAAATTATCCGTTATTAGCCGTCCTTACTGCACGTGTGATTTAGCGTTCCTTCTGTCTGCGTGGGGGCGGACATCACGGGCCCTTCTCCGTCTTATCTGTGATGGGACGGAGCCAGGCGTTTATGAGAGGAGGAGGAGAAAGAGTGATGTCAGCCATTTTGTGTCAGACTGAGGTGATTTTACAGTGTTTTACGGTGTGGGAGAGTTCAGAGCGCTTTACGTGAGTGAAAAAAGCAGCAGAGGTGGAGGGTTAGGCCAGATCACACTCAAAACATGAAACAAGACATTATTTTCCCCTGTATTTTATTGTATTATTTAAGTATATTTGCAATTTTTCCTCTTGTATAATTGATTTTTGTATATCGCCCTATAAACTGTACGCACTACTTGTATAATTTTGACATCCCTAGTTATCTCCTGTCTTGGTATGCGTATCTTTGATTATGTTAAATGAATTATTTAAAAAAATAAACAGAGAGAGAGAGAGACAAGACAGTTCTATGTTAAATAAGAGATTAGAAAAAAATAACAAAACCAAAAAGGCTCAGATTTTACTGGTCAGACTAACTCAAACTCTCAGTAATGCAGATTGTCATTTTGTACTGGGATAAACTTTATTGATCCACAAGAGAAATTATAATAACAAACAGAAAAAATATATTGCAAATGGAAATTTAGAGTCTGATGTCAAATAAGGAAGAATTATATAAAAGTAAATGTACATGTAAAAAAAAAAAAAAAATTCTATTGTTCCAAATAGCAACAAACACAATAAAAAGAAGACTGGCCCTAAAATGTATCCTTGAGGTACACCACTGAAAACACTGGTTGGTTAGTTTTTGCTTAAAATAAATAAATAAAAAGTTTACATCTTATACACTTATCTATAATATACTCTTATGTCTATAATGTATTTTTGCTCTTTGTTATTATATTGTTATGTGCAAGCTGTGTCCAAATAATGTCTCCTGGGTATCAGTAACATTAAAAGTGCATTGTGTAAATTTTCTTCTGGTGGAGGGTCAGTCAAATGTGTTTCTCCATGGAGATATTGTTATTGCTTTGCCTGGAATGTTCCACAGTATGACTTTAAACCTTCCTGTCTTCATGGAGATCAAACTAGGCCAGCTTACAGGTCAGATCTGTGGAGAGGTGACCCAGCTCACAATCAAAATTTTGTTTTTCGAGGTATTTTTGAGCTATAAAACTACCTGTAACTGAATAAATTTAAAGTAGAGCTGTTTAATGTCATACTGTGGAACATTCCAGAAAGAGCAATGACATCTCCAGAGAAACAAGCAGGTGACGGGCCTCCACCAGAAAAGTTACACAATGCATCTTTAACATAAATCATGTTTTTTTTGTTGTTTGTTGAGACTTCTAGTTGAACTGAAGGAGAAAATACAGTTTATCAGGTTGAATTTATGCTCAGAATACTATTAAATCTTTCGAAGCTAATACATATAAATGTTCATATATTCATCTATGTTTCTTAATAGACCTCTCTCTGAGTCTGATGTCGCCATGGCAACAAGAGCACCCGTGGGTCCAGAGTGTTGATGGGTGCTGTAGCAGTGTTCACCCGCTCGTCCTATAGGATCCCCATAATCAGAGACAGTGGCATAACAGTGTGTCCCTCTGACGATCTCACCTGTCACCAGCACAGCGCCACCTCTGGTCCCACAGCCACACTGCACCTCACACCGTCCTCCTCTGCTGCTGTCGCACACACACGCACACACACACACACACACGCATACGCACACACACACGCACACACACACACGCACACACACATACGCACACACACACGCACACACACACACACACACGCATACACACACGCACACACGCACGCACACACACACACACACACGCACACACACACACGCACACACACACGCACACACACACACACACACGCACACACACACACGCATACGCACACACACACACACACGCACACACACACACGCACACACACACACACACACGCACACACACACACACACACACACACACACGCACACACACACGCACACACACACACACGCATACGCACACACACACGCACACACACACACACGCATACACACACGCACACACACACGGTTCTGCATGGAAATAGTTCTTCCACTCGTAAAAATCAGCAAACGAAAAAGGATGAGGTCTAAAATGTAGATGTTGTACCTAAAATTTCAGGCAACAGTAGCTCAGCTGGTAGACCACATATGACTGTTGTTGTGTCCTTGGGCAAAACACTTAACCCACCACTTAATTGTGTGTGTGAATGTGTGAGTGGTTTCTTGATGTTAAAGAGCTTTGAGAGCCTTGAAGGTGGAAAAGTGCTGTATAATAATGTGACCATTTACCACAAATCATGGTAGAATAAAATGTTCCAGAATATGGCTTTAAACCTTGCTATCTCCATGGACACTAGGGCTGTGCAAAAATATTGAAATATTGATATATCGTATCGTTTAATGTGATGATACAGTATCGATATCCTGGGCTGCTTTATCGATATATGACCAAGAGTCATTTTTTAGTGTATTTGACTAAATTATTTTATTACAGCTACAGTTTTGTTGTTTGCTCAGGTGAAGGAAACTCATTTATGTGACACATTTGACATTTTCACTGTTTTGATGATTAAAATGTTTGTGTTTCATATGAACTTTGCACAAGAAATGGTTTAACAAAGACTTTTAGTGTCACAGCCACGATTTAGACATTTTTTTTTTTAAATGAAACTTATTGAATCGATTTGAAATATGTCCTATCGAACTGAAAGCTCACTGTATCGAGGTATGTATCGTATCGTGGCCTATGTATCGAGGTATGTATCGTATCGTGACCTATGTATCGAGGTATGTATCGTATCGTGGCCTGTGTATCAAGGTATGTATCGTATCGTGGCCTATGTATCGAGGTATGTATCGTATCGGCAACTTCTTAATGAAACCAGCCCTAATGGACACTGCAGCTTACGCCATTCAGATGTCACACACATACAGTATTTTTGCATGAAATGAAAAAAAATTGTAATAACATGATGTTATTAACATAATTGAAATGTTAAAAATTATCAAATTTAAAGGCTTGGTGTTATGCACAGTATAAAATCCTGTCATTTAGACCTGGAGTTTCAGCCAACATGCATTTAATTTTTATGTACATGTTTAGTTATTAATATTTCTACTTTTGAAGATTTGTTTTAGTAATTATTGAAATCACAATAATTTGAATTTAATTATATTTGCACTGTGAAGATTAAATTTATGAGTCAGGTTTTGTGTTTAGGTGAGTGGGAGTGAACA
This sequence comes from Boleophthalmus pectinirostris, assembly GCF_026225935.1. Classification (NCBI taxonomy): domain Eukaryota; kingdom Metazoa; phylum Chordata; class Actinopteri; order Gobiiformes; family Gobiidae; genus Boleophthalmus; species Boleophthalmus pectinirostris. The sequence goes on along the minus strand of NW_026571473.1, from coordinate 1,737,044 downwards.
ACGTGCAGTTTCAGATCAGCAAGAGAAGAGAAGCAGGCTCTTAATGAATATACAGAAAATATTAATATATGTTAAAAAGGCCTTGTATTTATGGTCTTCCACATGGAGACTGTCACTGCATGTGGCAACCAATCAGAACTCTGGCCCCCTTATGTGGCCCCATCCTGCAGGGCTGGGGCCAGGTATTGGGGTTGAGTGTTTTTTGGAACGAGCAGAGAGACTGCGAGGAGAGTCTTGTTGTTGTGTTTTTTTCTAGATTCAGTTTTCATCTTTGGTAGTGTGTGCGTAATACAAAACGTAAGTAGATGTTCTCTTTGTTTGTTGTTTGCTATAAACTTTTCTTTATTGTATTTCGGCCCGTTTTGACCTAATTTACATGCGTCATAGTCGGAGAGGCAGCGTGACTCTGGGTACGGAGCAGTAGAGTCAGTAGAGCGGCTTGTTCCGTTTATTATAGCTGCATAACTAATGTAGATTATGTTTGTTACTGTCTTTTTTATTCACTTCTATTATTGTTCACTGCTATGTTTAGAGCAGGGGTGTCAAACATACGGCCCGGGGGCCAGATCTGGTCCTCCAAGACCTTTAATCTGGCCCTCGGCTGATTTTCTACTAAAATATTTGAATTATATTTTCTATTAAAATATTGTAAATTTTCTGCAGTGTTTATCACAGCAGCGTCTCCAGTGTCTCTGTACGTGGCCCCTCCCACCAGAGCAGCACAAATGAAGACTTGTCTCTTTCCAAACGCTCTTAAAGGACGATCGTTTTGACTGTTGACCGTGACACCCTCATCAGAAAAATGTCCAACATGAGAAAAGTGGAGCCGAGTGCAGGATTTTACAACAAAAACTGACTTTGTGTCAAACATTGTGTTGAAATTGTATTTTTCTTAAAGTTTCAGGTTGTTCATAATATTATAATATTTTGTAAAAGAAAGAGTTCATCAATTAAAAAAGATTTCTGTAATAGATTTGTGTTTCTCTGCACAAATATTTGAACTTATTGTTATTTTTGGGGTTTATATGACATGAGTTTTCTGATCCGGACACTTTGGGGTCAAAGTAGGTTGGATACGACCCCCGGAACAAAATGAGTTTGACACTCCTGGTTTAGAGTTTGTTGAATATATCCATGTGTTTTATTATGTATAGTTGTAGAGTTATTTAATATACATTTTTATGCCTTGTTTTCCACAGAACCACACATACACCATTTTCTGCTAAATACTGGATAATCAATAAATCACACTTATCACATACTGAACCCTCCCTCAAAAAGTTACTCAGTGCAGCTTTAAAAAACAACTAAAATCTCATATCAGACTGTCAGAAAAACAGTAATTATAATTTTTTACTTTGCTTTCTTAATCCTTAAATATAACTCTTTTTTATAACCCTTTTTTAAGATATATGCCATCAGGATATTTTAAGCGCTCGGTGTCAAAGCTTCTCCTCTGTTATCATTCCCTCCTGTCCTCCGCTCCCATCCATGCATCTTTGTGACGCTCTTGTTTAGGTTGTCAGATACAGAAGTGTAAAAGTGCTTCTTCTTCTTCTCCTCCTCTGGGATTACAAATGATTCATGTTCTCGTATTATATTTGGGCTCTGGTGACACTGACCTCCTGAAAAGAATCTAAAAACACTCTCACCCCCTTTATTTACGCTACAGATGCATTATTATTCCCAATATGGCGGTTAGCGTTGGATCTGAAGGAGCTGTGGACTCGAGTGAGCGGAGAATACAGACACGTGTTTATCACATTTGGTTGTGTTTGACAAAGGCCAAAAGCTCAACGCATTTGTACAAGAAATATGAAATCAAAAGACACAGTACTGTATTCTGAAGTGAAGCTTTGAAACAGGTTTTAAGAGGAAAAAAGTGAGTAAAATATAGGAGAAAATGAACTTTGGTCTGGCTGTTTATGTAGAAATATTGGCCTTAAAATATTATTGTATGATATATTATTCACAGTTTTGCTGCTATTGTTGTTGTTGTTGTTATCTGAAAGAGTTTTCATCAGGGACCTGTGATGCTGTGTTCAGACCACTGACTGTTTATATAAATGAACAGAGCTCATCTGTTCTAAACATTGAAGCCCCGTCCACACTAGTTCGTATTCGAGTCGTTTTGGTTGTGGATGCAGTGTTCGTTCACGCTCATTTGATGGAAAACGGCTCCAGAGACGGAAGAATCTGGTGCCACCAGCTCCCACGAATTCATGTTCGTACAGATCTGATCCAGCACTGTGTGGACGCCTGAAAACACAGGTATTTTTAAAAACGGAGACATTTCCCTTCGTTTGTACACATCGTTTACACGCAAACGGTGAATTCGCCTCTGAAAACGAATCTTTCTAAAAACTCCGGCTAGAGTGGAGATTTTGGAAAACTCCGGTTTCACGTTTGTGTGTAAACTGAGATAAACGGAGTTTTAGGAGCTGACGCGCCGAAAATGCGACCGACGTTTACCTGTTGCTTTGATGATGATGATGGAAGCATTCAGAGCAGCAGTCGCATTTCTTCTGATCGTGCATAGGAGTACTCATAAAACAGCAGCATGTAGAACTTTGTACGCAACTCACCGCACCACACCGTTTGGAGCAGAAGCTCTGAGCTCAGGCAGCAGTGCTAAACACAGGGGAGCAGTCAGTGTGCAGCTCCTCAAGACAGGACTGGGGGTCCAGTGTTGGTCAGATTGTCCGGAGGCTTCGTCCTCCATGTCCTGGTTCCAGAAGGGGGCGAGCAAGACCAGCGCGCAAAGGACTGGGTCCGAGTGCTTCAGTGCCGTCATCAGCGAGAATGCGCTGTGGACCACAGGTTCGAGTGGGCTGCTCTGGTCCTCCGCGATCGACCGCGGCTGGTTCCGAGGTGGTGCAAAGCATCCAGACAGAAACGTGAATCCCGTTTGGTTCGTTATATGTTCTTCTGAGCAGTCCGTCTGCGCATGTGTTTTTTTGTTTTGTTTTTTTTTCGGGGAAAGTTCTTCTCAGGTGGAGGCACCGGACACCACCCCCCGCTTCAGCTCATCTATTTGTTCTGCTGAAACACTTTTTATGTGTTTGCATTTGCACACAGCTGATGGATCAGATCCATGACCAGAGATGAACAAGGGTTTTACCCCTAAAGAAACCAGATTAAAACAACAACAAAAAAAATCATTCCTTTTCCATTTTCACTCATTTTTGAAAAAGCTCCAGGGAGCCACTAGGGGAGTGCTAAAGAGCCGCATGCGGCTCTGGAGCCGCGGGTTGCGGACCCCTGGGCTAGAATATATTCATATAAACGTGTGTCTGTGTGTACGACCTGCAGACGTATAATCTCTGAAAAGTTTAACATGAACCATCTCCAACATGAAAGAAACACAGAACAGACTCACCATCAGCAGAACACCCCTCTGTCACAGAAAGAACACTCATATTCCACTGAGTCCTGTCCTTTAGTCTGACAGAATCTGAGCGTTTAGTTTATGCAAATGAGTCATGTGGTTTTAAGTTTAATTTCTGTAAAACGTAAACAAATATGCTCAAAGCTGTGTGGATAAGGAAGGATTGTGGACACAGAAACGACGTGTCTGGATGCAGATCATTTCCGATATGGTGATACGGTGATACGCAGATTCGTTTCAGTGTAAACGGGGTCTGAGTTCTCATGCAGCTCTTCCAGCTCCTTCTGACTCTGGCTCCCATTGACTGGAATATTGTGTCCGCTCTCTCTGTAACTGCTGCTGTGAGCCTCGGCATTTTGGTCTTAAAATGTTCATATTAACCCACTCCACATGATCCTGGTGTTTTTATTTCACTATTTAGTCTGTTTTAACCGCCAACATCAATGAGCTTCATTTGACTGAACGCTATGAGTGATGTCACACTTGCTTAGTCCACTTCATCATACGGTTCAGACAGTGGGTCAGAGGTGTCGTTCAGGCCTGTCGTAATAAATGCTACGTTGACATATCTTTCAATATATTCGATGTTTATCACTGGGACTTTTTATTTTGAGTAGTGGGAACATTTATTCACATTTATGGCTTGGATTCAATATGGGTGACAGTAGCTAAGTTGGTAAAGCGTTTGTCTACTAAGTTTGAATCTCGCTCTCAACATAAACATCATTGGTTGACTGGTCAGATCCACTGACCCAAAGGTTTAGCGATGTGACTCCAGCTCCCATAGATGAGTATTGTTGTTGTTGTTGTTGTGTCCTTGGGCAATGCACTTAACCTTTGCCCCAGTGTCTGCGTAGATGTGTGTGTGTGAATGGGTGAGTGGTTCCTTGATATAAAGTTGCTTTGAGAGCCTTGAAGGTGGAAGGTCAATATCACTTCAGAATGGTTTAAAAGTCTTGGGAGATGCACTATGGCTGGTCCAGTGTTTCAGCATCATGTTTCCAGCTAGAGACATGATGCTTTTTTATTGTAACTGTCTGAACTCAGAATTACTGTTATATAAAGATCTGTGTATCTCATGCACTGCAGTTTGACACAGGTCAAAGCTGAATATGTTTGTACCATTTAAATGAAATCTACAGGCACAATTCTGTATTTAGAAGTGAGGTTTCAAATCAGACTGTATGAAAACCTAAGTCAAATAAATAGTAAAGTTACACTGTAGAGGTGACACTCAGTCAAAACTAAATAACCTTAGACAAGATGTTTGCAAAATTAGATTCATGTTTTGTGTCTGGCCATGTCTCTGTTCAATTTTCCAACAGTTCATGATTAATGCAAATATTTTTGGAAAAAATTAATCACATGAATTAACATGAAAATTTGACATAGTAATTTTCAATACATGACAATACCATCAAGTCAAATTTCAGAAATAAAATCTGCATTCTGTCTGCAAAATATATGCACAAAAAGGAGAATAAAATTAGTTTTTTGTATTTTTCAGGAGCTACAAAATCCATGTTGATTTTTAAAAAATATTATCTATGATACAACAGCCAAAAATTGTGAACATTTCATACTCATGCAGCTGCTTCTTAGTGGACCAGTGTTTTCCATTAATATCTCTCCATAGTTTAAAACAGATCAATGAATTGGTATCAAAACATTTAACCTTTTTTTGCTTTTTATATTATCATGAACAAACAGCAAAAAGTGGAGTGTTGAAACTGACCCTCACAGAATCAATTTTAACATTTTCTGAGGATTTATATGAGTCCAATCTGTTTTAGAGTTAATTCAATTTTTTTGCAAATGTTAATTAAGTAACACTGGACCAAAGTTCCTGTTTAACCCCAAAATCAAGAGTTATATGAACATTTTGAGAGTAAACAGATAACACTTTGTAGAGTTATCCTGATTTAACTAAACACACAGAGCTGTTTTATTTTTTACACTTTGAGTTAATTTAAGATGAAATTATGAACAAAACTGGTTGAAACTGGTCTACTCTCATGGGAGTTTGAAGTAGAGGGAGGGAGGAGCCAAATCAACACTAAGTGAAGTTGAATTAACACTAGTGGAAGTTGAATTCACTTCGAACATATAAACTTTGACAAATAACCCCAACTCCAACCCCCATTCAAATATTTAAAATAACACAATTGTGTGTTAAAAACAACTCTGAAATATTTGACCCTGAAATGTTAACCCTCGAGTCTTTGCCGTGTGTAGAGATAATTTTTAATTCATGACATGTTTACTGCATCATTTCTAATCAAGAGGTGTATTCAGATGAGCGTTGCCTGGGCCTCCATAGTCTCCAATAAACCAGGATTTTCCACTTTATAAATAAAAAAAACTCTTTTCGCTCTACACTTTTTTTTTCTACTTCTTGTTTTTGTTTTCAGGCGAGCGCGAACCGACTGCCCCATCCCCGAACCTGTGATCATTTAAAGAACAGCGCTTGTATAATTAACGCCTTCGCTTGTCCGTCCGCTCGCTGTCCTCGCCGTCACATTTCCACTCGCCACGGAGATATTGTTAGCTACATCGTTACCGCCATCCAGCTGCCTTCCTCCTCTTCCTCCTCCTCCTCCTCTTTCTCCGCCTGTCCAGTCTTCTCTAGCAGTAAGTAAAGCATGCACGCGCGAAAAGAAACCATAGACACGCATTTATTCACCCCCCTAGTGGGAAGCCAGCATGTCAGTACTGTTCCGGACACGGCCAAACGGGCAACAGCAAAGGAATAAATCATCATCGAACAACTCGCGCTCCCGTTGACTTATTGCCTTGGCGCGCGGCGGGCACCAGCGGAGTGGCGTGCGGCGGGCGTGGAGCCGGCCGAGCGTGCAGCCATGTCATAGGCGGCTAGAACGTTCCATAGTCTGGCCTTCTACTAACTAGTCAATAGGGAGGTCTCGGCTGCCCCTCCTCTTCCTCCTCTTCCTTCCTTCGCTTTCTCCTCCTCCTCGCCTCCGTCTTCTGATCCGCGAGACCCCCCCCCCCCATCTTGGCGGGTCGAGCGGGTGCCTCGCTCGACGTTCTGACAGCTCGCCTCTCATCAGATTGTCAGCCCTATGCTAACAAGGCTCTGTCCGGCTAACGCGCCCCGGAGTGCCAGCTGCCCACCGCTCCGCCGGCCTCTCCACCGGCCTCTCCACCGGCCTCTCCACCGGCCCGCTCCTCTCCCCGTGCCTCGGATCTGCGCGTAGTTAGCTCCTCTTCCTCCTCCTTTTCCTTCTCTTCCTCTTCTTCTTCCTCCTCCTCTTCTGACATGTAGCGTTGGCCGGTCTCTTGTTCTTCAGGGTTGGGATGAAGATAAATGTCAGTCGTGTCTTTTGGTGTGGACGATGTCTGTGGAAGTGTGGGACCCTCGTGTTTGTTCGGACTGAGCTGGAGCGGTGGTACGGAGAGGAATTTGTGTGGTGTTATTATAAAAATATGAAATAAAAACATTTAAGTGATACATTTTCATCATTTGTTCTCCTGCATGAAGCTTTACAAACACATCTGCACTTAAGGCCTTCATGGCAAAACATTTTGAAGGGAGAGTTCCAGTTTCAGTCTGGGCTGATTTTCAAACATGTGAATACTAGTGATGAGGCAATAAGAGGAAGAGAAAAAGTGTAGAGCGAAAATAAGTTTCTTTATTATTATTTATAAACTGGAAAATCCCGGTTTGTATGAGACAGTAGGGGCCCAGGCAGTGCTTTTTTGAATACTCTTCTGTGTTCAGACTCCTCAGATTTTTTGTGAAATCAGATTTTTTTGCGAGGTCGTTGACGTTTCCAATTAAATGTGACTTGTATGTGATCTCCAGTGTGAACATTAAACACCCCAAAAGTGTCCCGCACGAGCACTGGAGACACGACGACGTCACACACAGCGAGCGTGCTCTGTGTTTACGAAAGTCACCTAAATGCTGGGCTTGTCTCCCAAAATCCGGTCAAGTTGTTGGTAAAATGTTCAGGTTACACGTCCACAGCTGCTTCGTTTGTTTGAGTCTTTAGTCTCCTTGTATTTGGCTCGCAGGCTTTTTATTTTTTGTGGACATTGAAGTTAAAACCGACTGTAGACATGCTCGGACATTTCTTTGGCAATCATTTCAGAAACCTCCCGGTACAGTGATCCCTCCAAATATTCATTAACTAGTTAACGTCGCTTTCCCTCCATCGTCTAGACTCTGAGCCTGATGTGTAGGTGGGATGAATGTGACCTGACCGTTCACACTGAAGTCACATGTTAAAAGATCAGATATGTATCGGTTTTAGGAGCACATATCCAAATGCCCTGGGTCTCATTTAAAAAAATCTGATCTGTGTGGTTCAGACAGGAGCGTCGGGGCCAAAAAATCAGATTTGGGTCACTTCAGGCTGCAGTCTGAACGCAGCCTTATTGAATACAAGTTATGGAGTAAATATTTGACAATTAAAAATGATCTCTATATGTTCATGATAATATAAAAAGCAAAAAAAGTCTGTCTGCTAAATCTCTTTGTCATCTCCAGTGTTGGGGAGTAACAGATTACATGGACCAGAGTTACATAATCAGAGTACAAATTATGAGTAACTGTATTCAGTTACAGTTACTGTTTCAGTGAGTGGTAATTGGATTACAGTTACTTGGTTGAAATAAATGGATTACACAGAGGTATTTTCCTGTTTTCACATTTTGGGCTAAACCCTTTTATTCTTTTTCTTTTTTTTCTGTAATTCCACTCATTGCCGGGAAACTAAACCAGGTCTAAACCAGTTATAAACTAGGTCTAAAACAGGACTAAACCAAGACTAAAACCAGGTCTAAACCAGGTCTAAACCCAGGTCTAGTCTAAACCAGGTCTAAACCAGGATTTAACAGGACTAAACCATGCTGCGTGGACCGTGTCTCCTCCTCTTCTATCAATAATATTTTTAATATGGTTAAGTAATCCAAAGTATTCAGATTACGTTACTCACTTTAAGTAATTTAATGGATTACGTTACAAACTACATTTTGGTGTATGTAATCTGTAATCTGTAAGGGATTACACTTTAAAAGTAACTTTCCCGACACTGGTCATCTCCAGTATTCACATGCATGAATTCTTTGTCCACGTGCACGGTTTTAGAACAACTTTTTCCCACCAGGGCTCATCCTAAAGGGTCATACAGTGACTCACATGGATCACGTGGATCAAAACAGCTTCTGTCTGTCGTCTGTGGTCACAAAGTTCAGCTTTTACCAAAACACTTTCTAGGTTTTAGGAACTTACTCAGTCGCCGCTCTGCTCCTGTCGCCTGCGCTCCTGCTCGACTCTAACAGATGTCGAAGCCTCCTGTTTTCTGGATCCTCACTCCTATCTCCTCACTCCTCTCTCCTCACTCCTCACTTCTCGTGTTGTGTGTCCAAAGCCGTGCCCTCTGGTCCGTGCCCGTGTCCCTAGCGTGTTTATGTGTTAGCGTGCTTGTTAGTATGTTTGTGTGTTAGTGTGTTTGTGTGTTGTTGCGTTCACATGTTTGTGGGCACAGGGCCTGGCACGCTGCTGTAATTGGACCTCCTCCGTTCATGTGAAAAAGGCCGAAGAGACGAACCAGAGACGAGTGAAGGCTCAGACAGACGGAGAGAGCAGAGGCCACGAGCCAAACTCAAAAACACAAACACACAAACACGAGATGAGACGAGAGGAGAGGGACAGATAGAAGTCTTTGAATGAACAACTTGTTCTTAATAAACAGAGACATAATGCTTGGTGAAAAGGAGAAAGGCAGATGTGGAGCAGATGTGGAGATGTGTGGAGTCTGAGAGGAGCCTGTAGAACCCACATGTCAACATTTATTCTTTTGGGATTTGTCTCCACAATTGTGAGATTAAACTTGTAATTTCTAAGTCCTTTGAACTGAACAATAATCTGTCTCACCTGTCACTACACCATGCCAAGTTACAGGTCAGATCTGTGGACTGGCGACTCCACTAAAAGTAATGATGCAGATTTTAGTGTAAAAAACAAAATCTGAATGTTATAATTACACAACCAGTTGAAAGTTTGGACACACATCTTCATTTCTGTTTCATCTGTATAGTGCCCTGCTCTTGGTCGTTGGGATTCACTGCTGCTGTAGTGGACCAGCTCTGTTTGAATACATGAGTCATTTAGTGATCTCTTCCAGGATCTATTCAAACCCTCCTTATGGTTAGATGTAAGATTCTGTACAATGCTCCGCCCACAAGCCTGTATGTGTGTGTATGTATGTGGGGGTGTGTCGGTGTGTGTGTCTTAGTGTGACTGTGTGTGTCTGTGTGTGTGTGTGTGTTACATGTCTGTGTGTGTGTGTCTCTGTGTGTTGTGTGTATGTCTGTGTGTGTGTGTATGAGTGTGTGTGTATGAGTGTGTGTTTCTGTATGTATGTTAGTTAGTGTGTGTCTGCACGTGTGTGTCTGTGTGTTGTATGTGTGTGTGTGTGTGTATGTGTGTGTGTGTGTGTGTGTGTGTGTGTGTGATTGGTCCAGTAGAATATTAAGCACACTTCTGTGTGTGACTCGTCTCATCTATAATGTATCAGGCTGAGCCTCCTGTGCCCCTCAGATCTGCTCCCTTCTCTCTCCAAAGGACAAAATACATTTACAATTTACTTTTCACTATTTAGCTTTTCTTTTCTCTCTGTCCCATTTCACTTTCACTTTATTCACCATTTTCACTTTCAACAAGTCCACTTTCTGGAGCTTTCTGCCACGTTATAACATTATGACTCAACAAAAACACACATGAAGAACTTTTAAAGGGACAGTTCAGAATTCTGGACATAGGACCTCATTTCCTCGTGATCCAGAGTGTTGGAGATGTGTGGAGGCACTTTTTGAAATCAGTAACACTTTATAATAACTACACCTTATTTAGCCTTAATAAAGCATGAACAAAGACTTAATTAATAATGATTCACGCTTAGTAACTACTTAATTACTACCTGAATTAGCACTTAACTTGCACTTAATTCACCTGTGCTGTAAATAGTTACTCATAAGTATTTCTTACTTAATTACTCATGAACTAACCATTTGCATGTTTACAAATGCATATTTAAGTTCACATTTGAGCATTTATTAATCATTAGTAAGTTATGACAGAATGATTTACTAATAATACAATACAATGATCATGCAGGCAGCTGTTATCTGTTAGTTAAGTCTTTCTGAGAGCTTTTCTAAAGACTAATTATGCTTTATGAAGCATTTGTTAAGGTCAAATTCCAGAGAAACAATAATGCATTACTAGTAAATCATTCTCGCATGGTTTACTAATCATTAATAAATGCTCAAATTTGTACTTAAATATACATTTACAAATGCACATGCAAATGGTTAGTTCATGAGTAATTAAGTAAGAAATACTTATGAGTAACTATTTACAGCACAGGTGAATTAAGTGCAAGTTAAGTGCTAATTCAGGTAGTAATTAAGTAGTTACTAAGCGTGAATCATTATTAATTAAGTCTTTGTTCATGCTTTATTAAGGCTAAATAAGGTGTAGTTATTATAAAGTGTTACTGATTTCAAAAACTGTCCCTTTAAAGGCATCCAGGCATGTTTGAGTAACTTAGTGTGCCCTATTCAAACCCTCTTTACAGTTAGCACTTAGATTCTGTACAAGGCTCCGCCCACAAACCCACATCACCTCTGCTCCCACACAATACTCCATAAATATACAAAAAAAACGATACAAAACTATGCACAATGATCTGGGTAGTTGCAGTAGTTTGATCAGCAGGACGAAAGCTGATTGTGTTGTGAAAGCGCTCTGAAGGGGGAGTGACTTAGCATGGAAAGCAACGGGAGGGGAGAGTCAGAGCATCAAAAATGAAGGTGAAATTAAACGTGTAAAACAGGTTAATACATGTTTTGTTTTTGTCTTGTTTTTTTTCCAAATATCTGTCCTGGAGCAAGACACCTTTTCCTCAGATTCATGTGAAATCTGACCTTTAATTACACTTTTGTAGAAGTATAGTTTTGAGTTTGATCTTCAGTCTTATCCTCCTGTGACCTGCCCTCATGTGCGCCCCCTGTCTCCCAACAAGGGAATCAAAGACACTCTTTATTTTCCCACTTCATGATATTATCTGTTGCAGTTCATTTGTTGTGAACCTGTCCAAGGACACCGAGGCGGAGGACGCACAGGAGTCTGAGGACGATTTCCAGTTCAGTTGGAGACATGAAAGAAAGATTATCTCACGCTGGATGATTAGAGGGAATCATTTTGTGAATTATTTTGTTTAAGTTTTGCTCTGTCCTCCTCCACTCTGAAGCTCCACTCCCTCGCTCCAGAAAAGAGTAAATCAAGAGGTGAAGGTGCCAGCGGGTGAGGAGGGTGCACTGTCCTCTCTCCTCTCCCTCCTCGTCCTCTCCCTCCTCTTCTTCTCTCTCTCTCCTCCTCTCTCTCTCCCTCCTCTTCCTCTCTCCTCTCCTCCTCCTCTCTCCTCTCTCCTCCTCTCTTCTCCCTCCTCTTCTCTTCTCTCCTCTCTCTCCTCTCTCTTCTCTCTCTTTCTCTCCCTCTTCTCCCTCTCTTCCTCTCTCCTCTCTCTTCTCTCCTCCTCTTCCTCTCTCCTCTCCCTCCTTGTCTTCTCCCTCCTCTTCCTCTCTCCTCTCTCCCTCCTTGTCTTCTCCCTCATCTTTCCTCTCTCCCTCCTCGTCTTTTCCCTCCTCTTCCTCTCTCCTCTCCCTCCTCGTCTTCTCCCTCTTCTTCCTCTCTCCTCTCGTCCTCGTCTTCTCCCTCCTCTTCTTCTCTCTTCTCCCTCCTCGTCTTTTCCCTTCTCTTCCTCTCTCCTCTCCCTCCTCGTCTTCTCTCCTCTCCCTCCTCGTCTTCTCCCTCCTCTTCCTCTCTCCTCTCTCCCTCCTCTTCCTCTCTCCTCTCTCCCTCCTCGTCTTCTCCCTCCTCTTCCTCTCTCCTTTCCCTTCTCTCTTCCCTCTCCTCTTCCTTCTCTCCTTCCTCTTTATCTGTCTCCTCTCCCTCCTTTCTCTCTTTCCTCTCCTTCTCTCTCCTCCTCTACCTCCTCTCTGTTCTCGTTTTCCTCTTCTCTTCTCCCTCCCCCTCTTCCTGTCCCTCTCTCCTCCCTCCGTCCTGGGGGTGGGTGGAGGGGGGTCTCACCTTGAGGACAGCAGGAGATAATTGGAGCTGCTTCACCTGTTGCTCTGAGCCATCACCTCCTGGTACAGAGAGAAAGAAGAGAGAGGAGGGAAAAGACGAGGGAGAAGAGTGGAGGAAAGGAGGGAAAGAGGAAGAAAGTATTAAAGGAAAAAGATAAAAGACAGGAGAGAGAGAGAGAGAGAGAGAGAGAGAGAGAGATTTGCAAAATAGAGAGCAGTTTATGAATGCACTGAACCAGGGTCAGGGAGAATTCTACACCACAAAAAATAAAATCTAGTCAAGTTCAGACGACTTGAACTAAGGAAGTTTGATCATGATTTGAGTCAATTCCTCTTGACAAGTCACATGATCTGTCAGTGGAATAAGACGTATTGTACTTACATACATGTTGGGAAGGTGACTTTTCAAATGTATTCATCTACACATTACAGATTACATCCCCCAAAATGTAGTTTGTAATGTAATCCATGAAATTACTTCAAGTCAGTAATGTAATCTGAATACTTTGGATTACTTGATATTGTCATGTTTTTTAAAACTACATGAATGTAACAACCACATCCTGAAAATTCATGTTTGTTCTCTTCAAATTGGCCCTGGTTTAGACCTGGTTTAGTCCTGGTTTAGACCTGGTTTAGACCTGGTTTAGTCCTGGTTTAGACCTGGTTTAGACCTGGTTTAGTCCTGGTTTAGACCTGGTTTACCTGGTCCTGGTTAGTCCTGGTTTAGTCCTGGTTTAGTCCTGGTTTAGTCCTGGTTTAGACCTGGTTTAGACCTGGTTTAGTCCTGGTTTAGACCTGGTTTAGTCCTGGTTTAGTCCTGGTTTAGTCCTGGTTTAGTCCTGGTTTAGACCTGGTTTAGACCTGGTTTAGTCCTGGTTTAGACCTGGTTTAGACCTGGTTTAGTCCTGGTTTAGACCTGGTTTAGTCCTGGTTTAGACCTGGTTTAGACCTGGTTTAGACCTGGTTTAGTCCTGGTTTAGACCTGGTTTTAGACCTGGTTTAGCCCAAAATGTGAAAACAGTAAAATACCATCATGTAATCCATTTATTTCAACAAAGTAACTGTAATCCAATTGGCACTCACTGAAACAGTAACTGTAACTGAATACAGTTACTCATAATCTGTACTCTGATTACGTTACTGCGGTACATGTAATCTGTTACTCCCCAACACTGTTTTTATGATATATGGAAATACAACTTGCTACAGTTAAAATAAGAAAAACAACATTTGCCCTTAAGATAAGAAACGAAAACAAAAAAGAAAAAACTTCTTCCATTGGCTGAATCGACTCAAATAAATTCACATGTTCATAATTTAAGTCATTTTAACTTAGCTAGATATTACTTTTTTCAGTGCAAGCAAGTGTGCACGTGAAGCAGGCGTGCACGTGAAGCAGGCGTGCACGTGAAGCAGGCGTGCACGTGAAGCAGGCGTGCACGTGAAGCAGGCGTGCACGTGAAGTAAAATCCAAATCCATGACCTGTGTGAAGTCGCCCCGTTAAACACACATGTACACAAAAACGATGTCAATCATTTGTGCTTGGTTTGTGATTGGTTTGTGCTGTTTTGTGGTGTAAAAAGTTTGGTTTGTGTGATTATTTATATGATGTTATTCTTAAGCTATTAACAGTTTGATTTTTGGTGGGTGACGTCATCCAGTCTCAGGAAGAACAGCTCATAGATAAGGTCAGTTAAATATAATCAATCAATGAACCTGAACAACAGGTGGACATGAACACTGGTGTTACAACCTGATACAAACATGTTTCCTGTTGAGGTTCATGCAGACTGACCACTAACCCTCATCTCATTAAATAAATCACAGGATCACACTTTTTCAGCATGTGAGCTACTTACAAAATGACCAAGTCATAAAGATCTACCTAAAACAAAGCCAAACAAACTGCACTGAAACACTCTGTTTTGGACCCTGACCCACAGTTTGAGAACCCCTTCTTTAAGAGAACTTCCTCTGGCACTTTACACAAAACTGTGAAAAAAGTGAAGGAAGATTTTTAAACCTGTTTTTTAAAGTTCCAAACTGGAGTTACATTCTTTTCTGGTTTTGCAGTGATATTTACCAGCCTCTGCACGTTTACCAAACCAAACACACATCGTGACAAACACAGATGCATTTGTGCACTTTTGTTAGACAAACTTCAGCCAAATGTGGCAGTAGGTCTGTTCTGTAGATCCGCTCTATGCTGTAGACCTGCTTTGTGCCAACACTGGAACACAAATTTAGACTAATTTTTGCTTCATGTTTGGTCTTGTTCTTCTAATCAGCCGCACTGTGGGAGGGGCTTGTGTTGGCTGTACGCAGGAAGGAGCGAGAGCGTGAAAAGGCGAGGGGCGGCGTGCTGACGTGAGGCAGATGGACAGGTAGGATGTTTAGGAAGTTGAACCTGCCCTGTGATGCACGCTGGTACACGAGGGCACACGCTGTCGCAGACGAGCCGTGCATAGGGAGCGTGTGTGTTTGTGATGCGCCGTAGAGTCTCCGCGGGTTTCAAAATGAGCGCACACAGGCTGCACTGAGACGCCCCACACGCTCCTGCACCCGCTACAAGTTTATTACCAACAGCAGCGGCCGGTAATGAAATATGATCACACTTGTTGAGTGTCAGACCTCGAGTGAGAGACAAGACCGAGTCCAAACACGATCGAGTCTGAGACGAGACACAGCGATCTACCCACACGACCTTGGCGATCGACTGGTAGATCGAGATCAATGTATTGAGCACCCTGAAATAAACTATAAACTAAAACAAACACAAATAATTGACTCCATTTTGTGTAGTTTTAGAGCAGGGGTGGGCAAACTATGGCCCGGGGGCGATATGCGGCCCTTTAATCTTCTTAATCCAGCCCGCCGACCTTCAAGAACAATAATAATAATAATAATAATAATAATAATTTTCAGTGTTTTTCAAAGTCATTTCAATAAATAGTAAATACCGTGGGACTTGAAAGACAGATATTTTGTTGTAGAGCTTTGTAATTTCTACATATCCCATGTTATTTTGTTGTTTGCTCTTATGAGGTGGATTACCAAAAAACTCGATCCATCGGCTCCTGGTTCGGCCCATCCGTCAAATTTTGAACTCTTTGTGGCCCACGAGTCAAAAAGTTTGCCCACCCCTGTTTTAGAGCATTTTGAAGCTTCCTGAGGCTGATCCCAGTTTGACCTGTAAAAGAATCGTTAATATCTCCAAAAACTAAAGCAGCACAAACAATTGACGTAGTTTTCGTGTAGGTTTGTGTTTGACAAGGACAACTTCACTGAGGTAAATCCTGAGACCTCCTCTACAAGAATGACGTTTCAGGTTTTAAGCAGAATAAAAGGAGATTGTGTTGTTTGTGGACAAAATGATGGTGCTACAAAAATCATCGCTTCACGTCAGGACACAAAGATCAACTTCAATCAAAATGAAACTGAAATTTGAAGTTTGTCAGGTCACATTTGAGTCTTTTTGTCATTTCTTTTGGACGTGTTTAAAATGTAACGTTTGAACAG
The DNA here is from genome assembly GCF_026225935.1 of Boleophthalmus pectinirostris. Lineage (NCBI taxonomy): Eukaryota > Metazoa > Chordata > Actinopteri > Gobiiformes > Gobiidae > Boleophthalmus > Boleophthalmus pectinirostris. The sequence goes on along the minus strand of NW_026571473.1, from coordinate 1,721,016 downwards.
AATTCTAGATTTAAAACACAATAAATCCACTCACAAACAGATCACAATTACACATATTTTCACTTCTTTTCTTTTTTGTTTATCACTTTCTCCTCTCTCTTCCTTTCTTCCTCCTCCCCCTCCTCTCCTCTCCTCCTCTCTGTTCTCTCCTCCTCACTCCTTGCCTCCTCTTTCCTTGGCTCCTTTCCCTGCTCTCTCCTCCCTCTTCTCTCCCTCCTCTTTCTCCTCTTTCTCTTGTCCATCCTCTTCCTCCTCTCTCCTCCTCTTCCCCCTCTTTTCTGTGCTGTTGGTCTCATGAATATTCATGAGGTGGATTTATTTTGAGAGTTAAAGAAACAAAAGTGTGTGTGTGCGTTTGTTCTTTTTATCAATCTGCACGTTCTCCGAGACACAATTACACGTTTATTAACGACTAACGACCTGCTGCACCGAGAGACGGAGGAGAGAGGGAGGGAGGGAGGGAGGAGAGATGGAGGAGAAAGTAAGGAGAGAGGAGGAGAGGAAACAGGGAGGAGGAGAGAGGGAGGAGGACAGGATTGGAGAGAGTGAGGGGGAGGAGCAGAGGAAAAGAGAGGGAGGAGGAGAAGAGTAAGAGAGTAGGAGAGGAGGGAGGAGGAGAGGAGAAGAGAGGAAGGAGGAGAGTGAGGGAGAGGAGAGAGTGAGGAGGGGAGGAGGAGAGGAGATAGGGAGAGAAAGAGAGATGAACAGGGAGCAAGAGACAGGATGGATGGGGGAGAGAGAGAAAGAGAAGGAGAGAGTATAAGAGAGAGGAAAAGAGAGAGGCAGGAGAGAGCCTGAGAGAGGAAAAGAGGGAGAGAAGAAAAAGAGAGAGATGGAGGAGAGAGAAGAGTGCTGTGTTTGTATAGTACAGTAAAAAGAATAAATTAACGAAATGGAGAAAAAAAGAAAAGGCTCGTTCCAAAGTGGCGGGTCAGAGCCGCAGAAAAACACACAGATTTCAGGTCATATTTGAAAGAAAATCAATTATTTAAAATGTGAAATCAAACCATTTTGTCGTCAGAAACCACGAGACGATACAGAAAAATAACATGATTAATTAATGTTTCAAAATAATGAAATCAGCGTTTGACTTTTTGTTTTGGAATCATTAAAGTTGCATTTCCAAATGTTTTTAAGTCAGACTTTAATGACAGTAAAGAAGAAGAAGAACGGAGCAAAGGATCATGGTCCATGTAGTTTTTGTGTCACTATTGCTGCCTCCTCTTCCTTCTCTTTCTCGTCTCTCCCTCCACTCCTCCTCTCCTCTTCTTTCTCTCCCTTCTTTCCTCTGCTTCCTCTTCCTTCTCTACATCTCCTGTCACTCACTCCCCCTCTCCCTCATCTCTCTCCCTTTCTTCTTCTTCTTCTCTCTTCTCCTCTCCTCTCTCCTCATCTTTCTCCACAGTCGCTCCCTCTTCTCCCTCTCTCCTCTCTCCTCTCTCCTCTACCTCCTCTACATCTCCTATCACTCTCCCTCCTCTCCCTCCTCTCATCCTCCTCTCCTTCCTCCTCCTCTCCTCTCTCTCCTCTCATCCCTCTCTCTTCCTCCTACATCTCTAATCACTCTCTCCTCCTCTCCCTTATTTCTCTCGATTTCTTCCTCCTTTCTCTTTTCTCCTCCTCTTCCCCCTCTTGTCCTCTCCTTCTCTACTGTCTCTCCTCTCTCCTTCTCCCTCTCTCCCTCTCTCCGTCTCTCCTCCCCCCTCTTCCTCCTCTCCTCTCTCCTTTCTCCCTCTCTCCATCTCTCTTCCTCTTGGTCGGCTCGGTTCTCTCCCTGTGGCATTAGTGCAGCCTACAGTCTCTCTTGGCTAACTCATGTTTCATTCTTTGGCAATTTGCCCTAATGACGTCCCAGGGGCCCAACAGACCCCCCCCCCTCAGACCCCCCCCACCCCCTTCTCTCTCTTTTTCCATTTTTAATCATGTTATTTTAATCCCGCCTGCTGAGGTTCAGGTCATTACTGGAGAGAGAGGAGAGGACGGGCTGCCGGTCCAACGCCGACTTTTAACACAATGGAAATATCAGAAATCCTTCTTCAAGAGCGTACGAGCGGGTTGCACGGGTTTAGAGTCCTGACTTAGTGCCTGGGCTAAATGTTTATCAGAGTTTGATGTGAGTTAAGTGGCAGATTGTGAAAAAAAAAAAAAAAGCTGAAGAAGAAAACAAAAATAGCAGAAGCAGCGGTGAGTCTTGAAACAGAAACAGAGACGTCAACAGATCAATACTGAAAATTCCATCCCAAATGCAGAGACGATTCACACACACTTCAAACTCAGATTTAAAGTCATTATTGTTTATTTATTGTTTATTTATTTTTATTTTATTTTATTGTAATTTATTTTGTTTTGATTTATTTATTTATTTATTTGATTATTTATTTATTCAGTTTTGATTGTGTTTAATGCCCTGAAGTGTCCTTACTGTGAGCAGGCTTGCATCTCCACAAACCTGACTCTCATTTGGCCTTGTGCTCATCTCCAATCTCCATGGAAACATAAATTTGGGCTGTAGTAGAGCTTAAAAATTAATTTGTCTCCATGGAGATGTCCAACACATTTTGGGTTGTTTAAGCACTTCATAAATAGGTTTTGCAAATCGTGATTCAATTATGACTTTATTGTTTCCATCAAAATGATTCAAACATAAAATGAATGTTTTATAAATCATATTTTTTCTCAGATACTACATCATGTAAAAATATAACTCTTTGTTTTTGCCTCATCAAATCCAATCAGTCCAAATAACAAAGAGAAATCAATAAAGCTGCAAGAGTCCAGGTCCTAAAAGATTAACTTTCTGTTTCCATGGAATCAGAATGTTACATGTGCCTTAAAAAATAAAGGTGGTGTCATTTATTTTGATCAGTTTCATCATCACTGTTGTGCAGTTTAGGTTATGGGCCTTGTGATAGTTGCTACACTGTAAACGCAAACAGTTAAACTTTGTAAAAAAAAAAAATGTAGGCATTCATTACTCAAATGCATCAGAAAAGTTGAATGTGCTCTAAATATCTGGGTCATTTGAGCAAATTTCCAGTTTGGATGTGACAGGGCTCAATCATTTAGAGTTCAATGTCTTTGTACTCAAAATTTTGTAATCAGTTTCATCAATTTGTTTGAGTAATCCTAACTTGTCGGGTTTTACAGTGTAGGTAACAGTTATGTAATTACCTGCATATGTCATAGCTGCTGCCCGGGTCCAGTTAAATTAAATTAAAATTATAAACTTACTAGGGGAGTAACGATATCCAAGTCTCACGATACGATATCAACACGGTATGAAGCTCATGGTATGATATTTATTGCGATATCGTGGGAAAGATTGCAATATGATGGAGAGGCTCAGGATAAGGGATGTAACAATGTCCAAATCTCACAAACATCTCACAGTACGATATTTATTGTAATATTTTGTGGAGGCTAAACTGCTAAAACTGTTAATATGCTGCTTTTTACACTTAAAATGCCTTTACAAGACTTAAAAATGTTAAAACTTTTATTTCTTCATGTCGTCTGCACTGAAATGGAGCAAAGGATCATGGTCTATGTAGTTCTCTCTGTGTTTTTTTAAACCATTGCTGCACCATAACTCTTCATTTAAGTAAAGACACTTGTAATTCGATATATTGTGATGGTCCACGATATTATTGTGAGAACTTTGACGATACAACATCACGATATTTTGGTTATTGTTACGTCCCTAAAACTTTCATTAGAAATGTTTGTGAAATCCCTCAGTCGCCCAGGGAGGATCCAGAGAACATTCATTTCTTCTTTGCTTCTTTGCTTTAAATTAAAAACCTAGAAAATCTTAAAGCTACACTATGTAACTTTCTGGAGGTGTCACCTGCATGATTCCTTGGAAACTGAAAGTTAAAGTCATACTTGGGAATTTTCTCTATGGCCATACTGTGAAATATAGGTGAGTTTCATTGTTGACAAAAGTGTGCGTTGCATGCTGGGAATTATTTTGGTTGGTGGCTAGAAACACTAATTCAACATGATGGACGGAGTGAGAAAGCACGTAAAGGGTATTGATCCTGGTTATTTATCCACTCTAACGGCAGAGGACCCAAGACCATTTGACCAGAAATTGGTCATAAGCATGGAGCCAAATCACCCTTTTCAACCCCGACAAAAGGTGGACCAAACCAAATTTCTGGTCAGAATCACCAACTACCTGGACAAATATTCACTTTGGCGATATCCACAATGACTTGGTGGAAACTCCTGGGCCATTCACAGCAGAAAAGATGAAAACCTCCAAGAGTCTCGATGTGTTGTTGAACTTGTTGGAGTCCACGGTTTGTTAGGATCTTCTATGTTTGCTCTGCAGATGTTTGAAAGACGTTTAATTCACCGTTAGTGGTTCTTTTCACTCAGAATACGAAAAAGACATTTTCCTTCTTCCATGTTTCTATTTGTGCATCTGATAATGCAGCAGGAATTTACCATTATCGGGGAGAAATACACGAGGTTACACACTGTGTTTGACCACTACCGTGTTTCTTGCCTCTGACCAAAATATGCATGTAACATGGGCTTTTAATAACAATGACGTCAGCTGAAACTCGCCTATACAGAATATACAAACGATCAATGTTGGGAAGGTGACTTTTAAAATGTATTCCCCTACAGATTACAGATTACATATCCCAAAATGTAGTTTGTAACGTAATCCATTAAGTTACTTAAAGTGAGTGGATTACTTGATTTGCTGCAGAGAAGTAAAGATGAGGAAATCTTCACATAAGATGTTTTGTCTGATAAAAAACAATAAAAAGCCCAGATTTTACTGAACCAAATTAAAAATATTATTGATAGAAGATGAATAGACACATCCACGTGGCATGGTTTAGTCCTGTTAAATCCTGTTTAGACCTGGTTTAGACCTGGTTTAGACCTGGTTTAGACCTGGTTTAGACCTGGTTTAGACCTGGTTTAGACCTGGTTTAGACCTGGTTTTAGACCTGTTTAGACCTGGTTTAGACCTGGTTTAGACCTGGTTTTAGACCTGGTTTAGACCTGGTTTAGACCTGGTTTAGACCTGGTTTAGACCTGGTTTTAGACCTGGTTTTAGACCTGGTTTAGTGTCCGGCAATGAGTGGAATTACGGGGGGAAAAAAAGCAAGGATTTAGCCCAAAATGTGAAAACAGGAAAATCCCGCCATGTAATCCATTTATTTCAACAAAGTAACTGTAATCCAATTACCACTCACTGAAACAGTAACTGTAACTGAATACAGTTACTCATAATTTGTACTCTGATTACGTAACTCTGGTACATGTAATCTGTTACTCTCCAACACTGCAAATTAATAATGTTGTCATGGAAACCAGCAGAAGTCCCTCCTCTAGGCCAAGTACGAGTCAGGTTTATGGAAACGCAAGCCCACTCATGGCCTGGACACGCGTTTTGACAAATAAAATGAAGATACATGCTTTTGTTTCAGTCTCTTCATTGTCTAAAAAGTTACACGGTGTGGCTTTAATATAATTACGCCGAGCAACAGTCGAACGTGTCTTACGCACTTTAAATCTGTCCTCTGTTCCATCTCCTCTCGTTATTTGTCAAAAAAAAAAAAAAAAGGTTAATGATTCTGTATCGTAACAGTTTCTCTCTTTTTTGTTTGATTCCGTCGTCATAGCGCCGGGGATAATTTTGATTTGGATTGGGGCTGACAGCTCAGTTTGAGGCTAGCTTTTGTTGTCAGGCGCTAGGTTGCTACACACGTCTCGCGCAAATTACAGCAAAGCAAATGCCCCGGGTTGTTTTTTGTTACTTTCTTGTACAATTTATCACCGAGATTTCTAAATTCCCATGAAGAGAGAGTGCTTTGACCTATGCAGCTTTTTTTTCCTTATGTTTTTTCGCGCACTTAAACGCATCTTGAGCCCTCTTCTGGGTTCGCTCGTCATGCAGTTAAAAGAACGCCCATGACAACACTTTGGTTCATCTAGTTCCTCTTTACTTCCTTGACAGTTTTGTAGCTCGCAGGTTAACTTAAGATGGAAGACAATGAAATCAAAACACGCCATTGACTTTTTAACGGTGATGTACCTGATTTTTACTCTTTTGAAATATGTGAAAAACAGAAGTCGTTTGTTTTAAACGGTTTGCAGACGTCCAAAGTTCTTCCTCACTTTCCTTATGCGTCTTAATTATTCACATGATGAGTTTATAAGAGCTTTTGTACAACTTTCAGACATCAGAGTGGAGTAGGGATGGGCATGATTAGTCGATTAATTGATAATTGATCATTAAGAATTTCGTCGATTATGTTCATTTTTAATTGACAAACCAAATGTAGGTTACTCTAGGGTGACCAAACGTCCATTTTTCCTTGGACATGTCCATTTTCCACGTCTCGTCCTGGCCGGTTTTTTGTTTTTTTTATAAAGTGATGCAAATGTTCAGGTTTTCATTACGTTTTATTGGGCCATTAAATTGAGCGTCTCTTGTAGCTCTCTTTGCACTCAGAAGGTGCGAGACATAAACAGTCGTTCAGTCTGCAACATGCTGAAGCACAAATGCACATTTAACCATGATCTTTACCAGAAATTCCCCACTTTTTGTCCCTGTCGAGACAAGTGTGAGTCCATGTGCACAGTGTGGAAAGCAGCACATATGTTTCGGTGTCCAGTGATGGTGCCAGGGACCTCAAAGCACCAGGACTCTGAAAAACATGAAAAAGCTTTACCAGGTGAGAGTCACTCAATGTTGATGACAAGGCCGCACCCCCGGTACGGTGTCCTGGTTTTGACAAACGCAAATCTGGTCACACTAACCTGTATTCACCTGAGTCATGTCTTTTAATCCATCAGAAGTTGAACCACATCAGCGACACAAGAGCTGTTTTTTTCTTCGCTTATTTTATGTAAATTAGTCATGAGGTTTTAAGTTTCGTTTCTGTGAGACTTGAACAAATCTGAATTAAACACATTCTAATGTCAATCAGCTGATGTGGCTCTAGAGTGGTTATGTTTATATGTCGTAAAGTTGAATTTATTTATGTAGATTAGTAATAATAATAATGATGATCATTTTAATATAAAAACATTAATGATTAATCAATAATTGATCGTTAATTCTCCCGATGATTGATTAATGACATTTTATCAAATGCCCATCACTAGAGTGGAGAAAAGCTAACAACAACTAGCATGCTAATGAACACTTCCTGATTATCTGACAGTAGAATGCTTTATATTTACACAGTGGATGTATGTTGACCTCAAAAGCTGCTTAAACAACATGTCCACCTGTACTGGGGCAAGACACTTTCAAATACATGGAAAAGAAATGAAGTACTAAACACCAAAATCTATTTTTCTCCTGGTTCTTTGTGTAAATGTGTCTGAAATAGAAGTGTATACCTCTACTGGCCTTATTTTTGGTATTTTAGTGCATATTTGTTAAAAATGGGATTTTGGGTTAAAGTCGTGTCTGTAACCGCCTCTTTAGGATCAACTATGACAGGACATTTGAACTTTCGGGTTGGACTAACAGCGCGGATGAGTCAGATGCAGGTTATAACGTTATTACGTCTATGGGCAGGACGTGAGGAGACCCTCTCAGCCTCAGCCCCGCCCCTACCTTGTTGTGGCTGTCGGTCGCCTGTCAATCATCTCTCCAGAGCCCACCCCCAAACCACCAGGCACCACCCCAGACCCACCAGACACCGCCCACTCTGGAGGATTTGTCAGATTTTGCTTAGGGGCAGAGTAAAGCTTGAGGAGGGTGTTTCATGGCTGTTTGATAGAGAGACTATGAGATCAGAAACATGCCTGGAGACGTTTTAGATCCATCCATGCATCTTTGAGTAATTTAGCAATCTCGCCCTGGTCCTATTCACACCCTTCTTACGGTTAGCTGTAAGCTTCTGTATGAGGCTCCGCCCACAGGCCTACGTCACCCCTGCTCCCACACGATATTCCTCCATAAATATACAGAAACCTGATACTAAACTGTAGACTACAGCTTCACAAACCAGGTGTGATGTGCAGGAGTTTCATTAGAGGAGTGTGCTGGTGTGTTGTGATAGTGCTCTGAAGGGGGAGTGACTTTCCAAAACAATAAAAGGTAACACGGTGATCTAAATATGTTACGTGTTAGCACTCAATACATAAGGTGCATTATGGAACTTTTGTGGTAGATGGTCCGTCATCTGCTTGTTTCTATGGATATGATTTTAAAGTTGTGTTTTTAGTTTATAAAGCTCTTAATGGTCTTTAGTCTTATTTATTTATCTGATTTGCTTTTATCACATGAGCCTCTTGGACTTTCAGGTCCTCAGGTCTCATCTTTAACTGTCCCAAGAAGCCAAACTAAAACTCACAACGAGTTTTACTGCCTCTTTGGAACAGTCCATCTGACGATCAGAGATTTTATTTTTTATTTTTTATTTTTTGGGGGGGAGGGGGGGATTTTCATTTTTCTTCAGAGACGAGGTCAGGAATCAGAATAGAACTAGACGGTTCACAAAAACCCCGGAAGTGCGAGTTGGGGCACCAGTCAATCAGCGAAGAGCCATATATTCTGTGTTGGCAACGATTCCCGAGGTCGAGGATTTAAAGTCGGAACAAAGAGAATGTTTGGTGAATTTTATCAAGGGGAAAACTATATGAAGCAAATATTCAAACCAGTTTGTTAAGGATATGTAAGTGAGAACCAAGAGTTATCACTGTTTGGATTTATTGACCAAAAAGTGCTGCATATTTCATTCCCTCCGTTACCAACATGAGTTTTTAAAATTTTTTGTCAACAACTTGAAAGAATATCACAGGTTTAACTTGACCCTGTTGGAGTGTAACTCTTTCCTAGATTCTGATACTTTACTTATTTCAATAGTCCCTCTAGTTTCTGAATAAGAGACATTTGAATGTCAAAAATCTGCCCCTGTTTCCCTCTGTTACTGCTTGACCAGACCCATATGTCACGACCAAACAGCAGCGATTGGTTAAATGAAAAAAGTACTCGCCTACCTTCAAGTGAACGAATTCTCACACTGCAAGGTCAGACAGTTTGTACGAAGGGTCTCCATGAAGATAGAAAGGTTTAATGCCATGCTGTGAAAAAGCAATAACGTCTCCATGGAGAAAAGCATTTGACGGACGCTCCAACAGAAAAGTTACACAATGCACCTTTAAACACAGCATCTCTTCTGGCTTAACTTGTCATGTATTTAAAAACCTACAAACGGCGCCCATTTAGAATCTGGTTCTCTCTTTTCCCCATTCTTCTTTTCGTTCACCATTCACCATCTTTCACCTTTTTCTCTTTCACCATTGACTTCTTAAATGATGCTGTCAAACTAGCAACAAGATACAATGCTTTTTTCTTCTTCTTTTTTTTGACACACTAACTGAAAGAACCACAGAAAATAATTAGAATCTGTTAGTTTGCTTTCTTATGTCTCCGAGCGTTGATGTTAAAAGATTCACAGTTCCAGTCAAATACATTGTTATTGTGGAGTTTGACAGGGAAAGGCGGCGGAGAGAGCGGGATATTAGAGGGAATGTGATCAATTATAGAAATATATGAAAGATTCCGTTGAAGTCACTTGAAATGAGTAAAAAGATGCAAAAATGGTAGAGATGACGGCGTTCCTTCTGGAGGTTTCTGTTGCTCGGATTAAAGTCGATCTGATGTGAACGTGTGATAATATAAAATGTTTGAAATCACACTTGAAACTCCTGATGAAGACTGTGAGGTGTTAAGTTTTTGTCATCAGAGTTGTGTTGCTTGAGAAAAACTCTTGGAAAAGTTAAGTTTAGTTGAACCCAGAAAACATTTTGCTTAACTACGGTACATCTTAAAATTCACATGCTACACTGAGGAACATTCTGGACAAAGCAGTGATACGACACATTTGTGAACATAACGGACGGAAATGAGCATCTGGCTAAAATCCAGAGTGTTCACATTCAGGTTGTGTCATGTCTGTCCAACATGAACTGTCCCAATCAAATCAGGAATAAATATGACTTAGACTTAGACAAACTTTATTGATCCACAAGGGAAATGATTTGAACACAGCAGCTCACACATCACAATATAATAGAATAAGAAAGAGAAAACAAATATAAATGGTAATTATAAATTCTAAATAAGTAGCAAAAAGGTTGCAAGAAACACATGTCAAATAAGATATAAATAAATATGTATAAGTCAACATAAAATAGAAAAATAAGTAATAAAATGTAAAATCTCAGCTATCGACAGGACATAAGGTTATCTGTAACGTAAGGGTGAGTTGTTGTACACTTGAAGGGAGTATTATGAGCAGGAGTGTCCATGATGAAGACCAGTTTGTCCAGTGTCCTCGTGTCCCTCACCGTGACAAATGTCTCCAGCTCACAGTGGATCACATGAGCAGCTTTACGGATCAGTTTGTCAATTTGCCCAATGTCCTTTTCCTGGAGCTGCTCCCCAGCAGAACACAGTGAAGTTCAGGGCCCTGGCCCCACAGACTGGGAGACAATCTCCCAGGTACTTGTAGCAGTCACTGTTTCCACGTCATGGCCCTGGATGGTGATGAGCTCCACTGGTGTCTTCTTCCTCCTGGAGTCAATCACCAGTTCCTTGGTCTTGTCGACATTCAGGAGCACAGCACCCCACTCCTCATCACACACATTTATATCTTTAACTGATGGTTATTGAAGTAGTTGTGTGTTTGTGTATCCTCAGTTAACAGTGTGTGTTTGTGTGTTAACAAAGTGTGTTTCTGTGTTGACAGTTAACAATATGTGTATATTCTGTGTGTATTTTTTTGTCCACAGTTAACAGTGTGTGTGTTTGTGTGTTGTGTGTGTGTGTGTTTGTGTGTTAACAGTGTGTGTGTTTGTGTGTTCACAGTTAACAGTGTGTGTGTTTGTGTGTTGTGTGTGTTAACAGTGTGGTGTGTTTGTGTGTTAACAGTGTGTGTGTGTGTGTGTTTGTGTGTTAACAGTGTGTGTGTGTGTGTGTGTGTGTTTGTGTGTTCACAGTTAACAGTGTGTGTGTTTGTGTGTTCACAGTTCACAGTGTGTGTGTTTGTGTGTTAACAGTGTGTGTGTTTGTGTGTTCACAGTTAACAGTGTGTGTGTTTGTGTGTTCACAGTTAACAGTGTGTGTGTGTTTGTGTGTTAACAGTGTGTGTGTTTGTGTGTTAACAGTGTGTGTGTTTGTGTGTTAACAGTGTGTGTGTTTGTGTGTTCACAGTTAACAGTGTGTGTGTTTGTGTGTTCACAGTTAACAGTGTGTGTGTTTGTGTGTTCACAGTTAACAGTGTGTGTGTTTGTGTGTTCACAGTTAACAGTGTGTGTGTTTGTGTGTTCACAGTTAACAGTGTGTGTGTTTGTGTGTTCACAGTTAACAGTGTGTGTTTGTGTGTGTTAACAGTGTGTGTGTTTGTGTGTTAACAGTGTGTGTGTTTGTGTGTTCAGTGTGTGTTAACAGTGTGTGTGTGTTCACAGTGTGTGTGTGTTTGTGTGTTAACAGTGTGTGTGTGTTTGTGTGTTCACAGTTAACAGTGTGTGTGTGTGTGTGTTGTGTGTTCACAGTTAACAGTGTGTGTGTTGTGTGTGTGTTAACAGTGTGTGTGTTTGTGTGTTCACAGTTAACAGTGTGTGTGTGTGTTCACAGTTAGTGTGTGTGTTTGTGTGTTCACAGTTAAGTGTGTGTGTGTTTGTTTGTGTTTCACAGTTAACAGTGTGTGTGTTTGTGTGTTAACAGTGTGTGTGTTTGTGTGTTAACAGTGTGTGTGTTTGTGTGTTCACAGTTAACAGTGTGTGTGTGTGTGTGTTAACAGTGTGTGTGTTTGTGTGTTCACAGTTAACAGTGTGTGTGTTTGTGTGTTCACAGTGTGTGTGTGTGTTCACAGTGTGTGTGTTTGTGTGTTAACAGTGTGTGTGTTTGTGTGTTAACAGTGTGTGTGTTTGTGTGTTCACAGTGTGTGTCACAGTGTGTGTGTTTGTGTGTTCACAGTTAACAGTGTGTGTGTTTGTGTGTTCACAGTTAACAGTGTGTGTGTGTTTGTGTGTGTTAACAGTGTGTGTGTTTGTGTGTTCACAGTTAACAGTGTGTGTGTTTGTGTTCACAGTTAACAGTGTGTGTGTTTGTGTGTTAACAGTGTGTGTGTGTGTTTGTGTGTGTTCACAGTGTGTGTGTGTGTGTTGTGTGTGTTAACAGTGTGTGTGTTTGTGTGTTCACAGTTAACAGTGTGTGTGTTTGTGTGTTGACAGTGTGTGTGTTTGTGTGTTCACAGTGTGTGTGTTTGTGTGTTCACAGTTAACAGTGTGTGTGTTTGTGTGTTCACAGTTAACAGTGTGTGTGTTTGTGTGTTAACAGTGTGTGTGTTTGTGTGTTCACAGTTAACAGTGTGTGTGTTTGTGTGTTAACAGTGTGTGTGTTTGTGTGTTAACAGTGTGTGTGTTTGTGTGTTCACAGTGTGTGTGTTTGTGTGTTAACAGTGTGTGTTGTGTGTGTGTTGTGTGTGTTCACAGTGTGTGTTGTGTTCACAGTTAACAGTGTGTGTGTTTGTGTGTGTTAACAGTGTGTGTGTTTGTGTGTTTGTGTGTTCACAGTGTGTGTGTTTGTGTGTTAACAGTGTGTGTGTTTGTGTGTTCACAGTTAACAGTGTGTGTGTTTGTGTGTGTTTGTGTGTTCACAGTTAACAGTGTGTGTGTTTGTGTGTTCACAGTGTGTGTGTTTGTGTGTTCACAGTTAACAGTGTGTGTGTTTGTGTGTTAACAGTGTGTGTGTTTGTTGTGTGTGTTCACAGTTAACAGTGTGTGTGTTTGTGTGTTCACAGTTAACAGTGTGTGTGTTTGTGTGTTCACAGTTAACAGTGTGTGTGTTTGTGTGTTCACAGTGTGTGTGTGTGTGTGTTCACAGTGTGTTTGTTTGTGTGTTCACAGTTAACAGTGTGTGTGTTTGTGTGTTCACAGTTAACAGTGTGTGTGTTTGTGTGTTCACAGTTAACAGCGTGTGTTCACGGTGCGGCGGCTCTGCTCTTCCCCATGTTCTGGCAGCACATCTTCATCCCAGTGCTGCCTCCTCATCTGCTCGACTACTGCTGGTGAGACACTCCCCTATACTGCTCTTCTGAATACTACATACTCTATACTATACTCTATACTCTATACTACATACTCTATACTCTATACTCTATACTCTATACTCTATACTCTATACTCTATACTCTATACTCTATACTATACTCTATACTCTATACTCTATACTCTATACTCTATACTCTATACTACTATACTCTATACTCTATACTGTATACTCTATACTCTATATATACTCTATACTCTATACTCTATACTCTATACTCTATACTCTATACTGTATACTGTATACTCTATACTCTATACTCTATACTATACTCTATACTGTATTCTCTATACTCTATACTCTATACTATATACCAGGCATGTCCAAACTATGGCCCGGGGGCCAAATGCGGCCCTTGGACACATTTTTCTTGGCCCTCAGGCTTCCAAGTGAATTGGCCCAAATTACCTTACATCAACCAAAAAAAAATTTATTGCAAGTTTTTTGAAAATTTACCTTGATAAAGCTAATAATTAATATTTAGTGTGTGGTTTTAATGATCTTAGCATGAATAAAGTCTGACAGCTCACTCTAATATGTTAAACATGCAAATATTTCAATTATTCACTGCATTGAGCATCAGTCTACGGCCCTCGATCGGCCCTCTGTGTCATCTGTGTTTAGATATGTGGCCCGTGATGAAACAAGTTTGGACACCCCTGCTATATACTATACAGTGTACAGCTGGTGAGACTCAGCACTGGACTGAGCCTGGACTGAAACTACAATGGCCATTTTTCAGGAATAGTTTCCTGAAAAGGTTTGTAATAAACACACACAGTTCCTCCTGTATATTTCCTCAGAGGTTTTCAGATGTCAGACAGTTGTTCCTCAACAGTCAAGCAAAATAAACATGTGTGTTATGCACAGTGGCTGAGTAGCTAGCACTTTGGCCTCACAACAAGATGGTTCCAGGTTGGACTCCCTTTCTGTGTGGAGTGTGCATGTTTCTCCTTGTGTCTGGGTGAGTTTTTTTCAACCCAAGATCTGGAGCTGGGTCTCTGGGCATCACAGAGCAGCTCTCGTGCTCCTCACACGTTTAACCAAGCAGCATTGAAGATCAGATCAAATATTGAACCTCAAAACTCCAAAAAGATGATTTAACTGCAAATTTCCCCTTAAAATGACACAGTGTCGATCCGATCTGAAACCCTTTTGCTAACATGGTGCACTCCTCCCTCCTCTTCTGGTTGTTCATGCTCTTCTCTCTCTCACACTTTCCCATGTGGTCCCTGACATGAGCCGAGCCTCCACACTCACCCCCCTCCTGCCTCTCGTTCCCCCACCACAGGAGCCCTCGGTGGGTTAGTCCTGCGCTGCTCGGGCCTGTGTGGATTCAGCTGGTGTAGAGAGAACAGAGCGTGGTCACATCTGCACAGACCTCTCTCATGTGGACTCACTTTCAGTTGCCTCGTCTCAGTGGGGAATATTAGAGGAGAAAGTGAGGCTGAGTTAAGTACGGTTCATGACATGGACGCCTTGGGTCCATTCTTCTCAAAGTCTGAGGATTCCTGTCTGATCAGAGAGTCTCAGACTTCACTCTCCACAGACACTTCCTCCAGTTCTTATGGGAGGATCCTGAGATGTTCCCAGGTCAGCTGAGACACATAGTCCCTCCAGTCTGTCCTGGGTCTGACACAGGGAGGGCATCTGACACACAGAGTCCCTCCAGTGTGTCCTGCGTCTCCCCTCCTCACAGTGGGATCACCTCAGCTGCTTCTCTCCGCATGAAGGAGCAGCGTCTCTACTCCGAGCTCTGAAAATAGACTCAATTTGCCGTGTTTGTGACGGCTGTAGGTCCCTGTCAGACGACACCTGCAGTTTGTGTTTACATTGAGCTCTATAGGAAAATACTTTGTGGTCCACTAGTCCAACTCATGACAGGTTTAAGACAGAGCACAGACTGTATAAAGAAGTGGACTAAGTGAGTGTGACGTCACCCACAATGTTCAGCACCATTCAAATGAAGCTCACAATGCTCCCGGTTACGAGGCGAATTTGGAGCAAAAAAAATAATAATAAAAAAACCCACAATACAATACAAACTTTTAAGACCAAATTGATGAGGCTCACTGCAGCAGTCACAGAGAGAGGGACGAAAATATTCCAGTATAGAAAAACATAGACAATGGGAGCCACAGTCAGTAAGAGCTGGAAGAGCCACCTGAGAACTTCATATCTGAAACTCAGCGTCTAATGTGTTAGCTATGTCCATTTATATACACAGTCTATGAGACAGATCCAGATATATGAACAGATCCATATGTGCAGCAACCATGTTTACCAGATATTACCTCTAAACTCTACCTACATATTCAAAGTATAACTGCAAGATTCATTGCATTTGGCTCTGTCCACAGCAGCACTCTAGAAGATAACACAGGGTGACCAGATGTCCTCTTTTTCCCAGACATGTCCTCCTTTTGGGACCCAAAAAAATGTCTGGGAGGAATTTTTCAATTATCCCAAAATGTCCAGGATTTTGACTCTACCAGTTGACAGCTTTGAATGGGACACTTTTCTTATTTTTGGCGACAATCTTGGCTCATCTGATCAGATACAATCATGGATCTACAATAAGATCTTATTATACTTCCATGGACACAATCACCGGCTCTTCTCCAGCAGAACTCTACCTTCTCTCTCACTGAGAGTGCACAGAGCGCTCCTTTGCTCAGAAAACTCTCCTACATTTATAAAGTGTATTATTACAAATTCATATTAGCTACTGTGGAGAGGCTGGATGATCATAACACAATACTCCATGACTTAAACTCTGCTCCACTTTTTATTTGATGAAAACGGACCTCATATTAATAATGAAATACAATAAATTGTCCAAAATTCCCTGAGAGGACCCCAGACCCCCTGACACACATAACATCATACATTTCTAATTTTAAATTCAAACACCATTGTTTTTTCATTCCTGAACTCAGTGTCCACCTTTTTGATAAACCCAATCTGGTCACCATAGATAACAGTCACTTTTATTAAAAGTGTAACATTTGAAATAAACAACCAATTTACATTCATTAATTAAAGTTACCCAATTGTTTTTATGTGTAGAATACTTCAGTTTGTGGTTTAGCACTGAGACACAAACCTCTGTCTTTCTAAAAGCGGAAGTGTCCTCCACTGAAGTATTCATTTTATTTGTGTACATCTAACCACAACTCGCTGTCCAACCTGTAGATTCAACTTCGAAAAATGTTCTGTTTGTTAGGGTGACCATATTTCCGTTTGTGAAAACCTGGACACCTTACCAGGGGAGGGGGGTGGGGCCTCGACATTGAGCTACTCTCACCTCGCAAACTGTGCACATGGACTCACACTTGTCTCGACCGGGACAGAAAACAGGGAATTTCTTGTCCAAGTCATTGTTAAATGTGCATTTGTGCTTCAGCGTGTTGCAGACTGACCGACTCCTTCTGAGTCACAGAGCGACGAGAGACGCTCAATTTAATGGCTCCAATGAAAGATCATGAAAATCTGAATATTTCCATCACTTAAAAACGCTTAAATGCCCAGGACAGGATGCAAAAAAGGACATGTCCGTTGGTCGCCCTACTGTATGGAATTCTTGTCTTAGTCCTGCATGTTTGGGTAATACTGTATTGTCCAATATTTAAAACGTGAGCTCATCAAAAAACTGCTGTTTTCCCCTACCCCCTATCCCTCCTCACCCCAGAACATCTGCAGAGCTCATCCAGGATTCTAAAAACACTGAACATGAAATACAAACATCCAGGTTCATTAGTGGATCTGAGATGTTCCAGTGTTTATCAGATAACAGAGATTTACTTTCAGTCTCTCCATCACTGACAAAACAATCTGAAGGCTGCTCCAGAGCCTCCACCGCGCAGGAGCTGATCAGATCATGTTCACGCTAACACACTGGCTTTATTCGATAACAGAGCTGTATTAGCCGTAGCTGCTGCGCGCTAATGTGCAGCTCTGGAATGACACAAACACACTGCAGACTTCATTTGTCCATAAACACATTATCAGTGTTGAAGTGTGCTGCTGGGCTTGGGTTGGGTGTACACAGGTCTGTATTGATACTTTGCAGCTGATGTCATCCACATTCCCTGGGGGTGTGACGCTAACTGGAGGCATGGCTCTGTTTGAGGCTTATTACAGTTGGTTATGTAGAAGTAAACAGCAAGGCCAAAAATTCAAGTGAATTCATCTGATATAAAACTGTATTGGACAGATACATATGTACTCTAGTTTATGAAACTGTTGACCTTTTTTCTGTACCATTTTTGGTTCTAAAGTTCCATATGTTTTAAACAGACCATGTATGAAACATGGAACAAAAATTATTTCCCAAATTTCAAAGACCTGCAAATCATGTCAATAAATGTTTGTATTTCATCATATCTTGTGTTATTCCATCTTTGAACTGTTGATGAAGGGACAGGATTTTAAAAAAAAAAAAAGTATTTAAAATGATAAAAATTTGCTTGGAAGGACTGACATATTTTATAGAAATAGTTTCCTTTCATTTTGTAGTAATATTAAAGTATTTGGAAGAAAAAAGTTGACAAATTATCCAAAATCCTGCACCTTCTACTTGTTGCACAATTTTCCCTCCGTTACTTTTCCCTCCGTTACCATGACCTTTCTTAATAAAAAATCTCATGAGTCAAAAAGTAAGAGGTTTTTCAACCTAATCTTGTACCATATGGTAGAAAACTATATGAAGCAAATATTCAAACCAGTTTGTTAAGGATATGGAAGTGAGAACCAAGAGTTATCACTGTTTGGATTTATTGACCAAAAAGTGCTGCATATTTCATTCCCTCCGTTACCGACATGAGTTTTTAAATTTTTTGTCAACAACTTGAAAGAATATCACAGGTTTAACTTGACCCTGTTGGAGTGTAACTCTTTCCTACATTCTGATACTTTACTTATTTCAATAGTTCCTCTAGTTTCTGAATAAGAGACATTTGAATGTCAAAAATCTGCCCCTGTTACCACTTGACCAGACCCACTTTAATCTGATCTTTACTAACACAAACTGATCCACTAACTGTACAGACTAAACTGGAACTACAGCAGATGAGATGATTTGTGCTGTTAGTCTTTTATTAGACTGTGACATTTTTTGAACCTTACCTGCACGACCTGGAGTCTGATCTTTTTTATGATCTCAAGTAAACACAGAGAAGGGGGTGGAGATAGGGGGTAAAAAATATAACTTTTGGAGCACTCAAGCCTCAAATGCAGAGCAATGCAAATAAAGCTGCACTGCATAACTTCATGTTTAGGTTTTAGGGTTGTCAAAAGTATCTAAAGTCTAATTCTAATCAATAATAATACAAAAAAAAACTAGGTCCTCATTGTTCGCAGGTGTTGATACTAAAAGTCCCATTGACAGGACAGAAATGATCCTTTCCTGAACGTCTTTAGAATGATGCTGAGCTGCATCAGAACAAGTAGAAGACATATAGACTAGTATACACACATGGACCGCTATGGCCAAGTTACAGGTCAGATCTGTGGAGAGGTGAGCCACTTCACAATAAGAATGTGTGTTTTTCAAGGTATTATGTTAGAAATTAAAACACATTTAACTGAATACTCAAAGGTGCATTGTGTAACTTTTCTGGTGACCTGGAGTCTGATATTTTTTTATGATCTCCAGTAAATACAGAGAAGTGGGTGGAGATAGGGGGTAGAAAAGTTCAATTTTAGGGGGTAAAAAAAAGCCTCAAATGAAGAGCAATACAGCAAACTACAACTCTGAATAAGATAATGATGAAGGAACACTGTTATAACATGGATAAAACTGAATAAATGTCCATAATATGTATAGTATCCATCCATCCTTTTTCTTCCTCTTATCCGGGGCCGGGTGGCGGGGTCAGCACTCTAAGCAGGGACTTCCAGACTTCCTTCACCCCAGACACGTCCTCCAGCTCCTCTGGGGGACCCCGAGGTGTTCCCAGGCCAGCCCAGAGACATAGTCCCTCCAGCGTGTCCTGGGTCTTCCCCGGGGCCTCCTCCCGGTGGGACATGCCCGGAACACCTCCTGAGGGAGGCGCCCAGGAGGCATCCAGAACAGATGCCCGAGCCACCTCAACTGGCTCCTCTCGATGTGGAGGAGCAGCGGCTCTACTTCAAGCTCCTCCCACGTGACTGAGCTCCTCACCCTATCTCTAAGGGAGCGCCCAGCCACCCTGCGAAGGAAACTCACTTCGAGCGCTTGTATCCTCAATCTCGTCCTTTCGGTCACTACCCAGAGCTCATGACCAGAGGTCATGTATAGTATTTCTACATATTTATTTTATTGATCTTATTCCAGAAGTTCATCATCATTGGGCTCGTATTATTTTGCATGGAGCTGCCGATCAAAACAAGTAAATAATGCTGCCTTCCCGTTGCCCACGGAGGTCAGAACTCAGGTCTTCAAATGACATAATCTCTGAGTTCCATATTGGATGCTTGTTCTAGTGGTCAAGCATAACAGAGCATAACAGCATATTTACATCTGCAAATGCTCAACCAGTGTGACGGGAAACTGTAAAGAGAAAATAACACAAGTAGAATCAATATTCGAACTGTTGGATTATATTCAAGTTTATTATCTAAACACAGTGTGGAACCACGTTTCCTAATTCAGACTCTGAAATGTTCTCTGAGTTTCCGAGTAGAAATTCAACCTCCAAGGACAATTTAAACTCTGTAACAGGCAAATCCAAACTATGGTCCGTGGGCCAAATGCGGACCAAATTTTTCTTGGCCCTCAGGCTTCCAGGAGAATTGGCCCAAATGACCTTGCATTAATTAAAAAATCTGCTTTTTATTGCAAGTTTTTTTGAAAATCTACCTTGAAAAAGCCAGTTTAATATTTAGTGTGTGGTCTGAGGATTTTAGCATGAATAAAGACTGATGGTTCATTCTAATGTGTTAAACATGCACATATTTCAGTTATTCACTATAATGAGCACCAGTCTCCGGCCCTCAATTGGCCCTCTGCTTTGTCTGTGTTTAGAAATGTGGCCCTTGATGAAAAAAAGTTTGGATACCCCTGCTCTGTACAGATTTCAAAGCTTTTTTAAAGCCCCCAAAGAATCGTGGTTGGGACTTGCTGGTCACATAAACATTGAACATTTCACAAATCATCCAACTTTATTTCATATTTTAGCTGCAAAACTTTTCTCAAATTCTCCACTGAAATAAGGAGTTACCAGAAGTGCCACCACAAAGAAAACATTTTTGTCTTAGTAGCATTTAAAAGCAAAAACTGGTGGAATAAGACCAACAGATAAGATATAAAAATAAAAATAAGATACACTAAGTCGTGAAAATCAGTAATACATATCCTCTGTTCCAAACACCTTTTTCTCTCGACTCTCAGTGAATTATTGGGGCCCTCTTTGGTCTCGTCAGCAGAACTCTCCTTCCCTCTCTCGTTCTTAATTGTCTTTATGAAGCATTGTAGGAGATAATTAGAACAGCTTTGCTCACAGAATCCCTCTGCTCTGTCCTGGGACCATCTCAGTGCATTTCATCTGCAGCTTTCCCATTGTTTTCAAAGGCTTAAACCACAAACACACACTTTCTTCTATTGGGTTTTAATGACTAGACTTTAGCTCTATATGTTTTATTATGTTTTATGTCTCACTTATAGACCACAGGAATCCTCTGGGCGATATCTTCAGGGGAATACTTTAAACACAAAATAATATTGTTTTTAATGGGGAGTTTAAATGTATGTATTTTCAACACTTATCTTCTAAAAGCTCACAGAAGACTGCATTTCTATTGGTGTTATAGCTAAACTGAGATGAAAAGATGCACTGCGTAACTTTTCTAGAGAACAACACCTGCATGAGTCTGTGTATCATTCGTTCATTCGTTTTTCAATATAAAACCAAAAATAAGAAAAAGAAAAAAACAACTGTTTTCTTCATTATTTGTCTCTAAAAACCAAAATGAAAAAACAGATAATAATTCATTTTTTCAGTTTTCGATTTTTGTGTTTAAATGAAAAATGGAAAAAAACAGATAAAGACCGTTTCCCGTTTACATGACTGAACCAGGTCCGTTACCAGACCGGAACCAGACCGGGACCAGACCGGGACTGAGACCGAGACCAGACCGGGACCAGAGTGGGACTGAGACCAGGACCAGACCAGGACCAGACCGAGACCAGAACAGGACCAGATCAGGACTGAGACCGAGACCAGAACAGGACCAGACCAGGACTGAGACCGAGACCAGAACAGGACCAGACCAGGACTGAGACCGAGACCAGAACAGGACCAGACCAGGACTGAGACCAGAACAGGACCAAAGTTGGACTGAGACCAGGACCAGACCAGGACCAGGCCGGAACCAGACCGGGACCAGACCAAGACCAGACCAGGACTGAGACCAAGACCAGACCGGGACCATAGTGGGACTGAGACCGGGACCAGACCAGGACCAGACCAAGACCAGACCAGGACTGAGACCGAGACCAGACCGAGACCAGAGTGGGACTGAGACTGGGACCAGACTGGGACCAGACCGGAGGCTCAGAGCCCAAGGCAGGGCCGGAGCGCAAAGCTGAGGCTCGAAATCCGCGGAGGCTCGGAGTCAAAGCTTGGAGTCCGCTCTGGTCCTGCTCTGGTCCCGCTCTGGTCCCGCTCTGGCCCGCTCTGGTCCCGCTCTGGTCCCGCTCTGGTCCCGCTCTGGCCTCGCTCTGGTTGGTCCTGCTCTGGTCCTGCTCTGGTGCCGGTCTGGTCCTGCTCTGGTCCTGCTCTGGTCCTGCTCTGGTCCTGCTCTGGTCCTGCTCTGGCCTCGCTCTGGTCCTGCTCTGGTCCTGCTCTGGTCCTGCTCTGGTCCCGGTCTGGTCCTGCTCTGGTCCTGCTCTGGTCCCGGTCTGGTCCTGGACCTGGATCAGTCCTGGTTCAGTCAGTATGCAGCGCAAAAATCCGGCATCACAGTCACGTAATCGGGAAACAGCCGTTATCACTTTTTTCCCATTCTTCATTTAAACACAAAATCGAAAACTAGACACAAATCATTATCTGTTTTTTTCATTTTGGTTTTGGAGATAAATAATGAAGAAACTTTTCTTTTTTCATTTTCTTATTTTTGGTTTTATATTGAAAAAAAAAAATGAACAAATGATACATGGATTTGCATGTTTAGGATAAGGGTTGTCAAAAGTATCGAAAATCAAATTCTAATCGATACTAAAACTAATATCGCTGGTATTGATTCTAAAAAAAATTCAAAATTAACCTTTTCTGAATGATCTTGAGAGCACATAGACTAATATGGCCAAGTTACAGGTCAGATCTGTGGAGAGGTGAGACAGTTCACAATAAGAATGCATGTTTTTCAAGATGTTATGTTAGAAATGAAAACACATTTAACTGGTGCAAGGTGCATTGTGGAACTTTTCTGGTGGAGGGTCCATCAAATGCTTTTGCTCTATAGAGATGTTATTGTTTTGTCTGGAATGTTTCACAGTATCAAATTAAACCTGTCTATCTTCATGGAGACCAAACCAAACCAAGTTACAGGTCAGATCTGTGGAAAGGCGACCCCGCTCACAGTCAGAATGTCTGTTTTTCTAGGTATTTTGAGCTATAAAACCACTTATAATTGAATAAATGTAAAGTAGAGCTGTTTAATGCCACACTGTGGAACATTCCAGACAGAGCAACAGAAACAGGTCTCTATAGAAACAAGCAGGTGACGGACCCCCAACCAGAAAATTACACAGTGCACCTTTAGTGTTGTTAAATTCAATGAAATACTGGGGAACATTCCAGGCAAAGCGATAACATCTCCAAGGAGATGAGTAGAGGGCACACACTCCAGCAAAAAAGTTACACAGTGCACCTTTATAATAATAAGATGCCTGCTTTACAGTGTATTTGTTATTTGATACTGGAATTCTAAAACTCTATTCTGAAGTGCATAATAATAATAATGTTATAATGTTTTGTTGTGGTCTAATTTAAAGTGTCTCGTGTGCCTCCACAGCGCCCCCATGCCGTACTTCGTGGGAGTTCACCTCAGTCTGCTGGAGGTAAGAGTGTACTGTCTGTAAATAAATATAAATGTTAAAGAGTGTGTAGAATTTGTATTTTAAAATTTCATGAATTTGAAATGTGCGCCCTGATATGAGGTAAACATGTTCAAATCAAACCCAGGTTTTACTGATAACAATTGTGATGCTGGTTTATGTTTAATCACAAAAACACTGGACGTGGAGAATGGTCACATTTTTATATAGAGCTTCTCCATTTTCATACGTCATACACCAGTGTACACAGACAAGTGAAGGGGGTTCAGTGTCTTGCCCAAGAACACAACAATAGTGCACATCTGTGGGAGAGGGACTCGAATCACCAGCCTGTGGGTCTGTGGATCTAACCCCTCAACCAATGATGTCTTTATGTCAGGAACGGGACTTGAACTGCCAACCTCCAGATCAACAGACAAACACAAACACCAACTGAGCTACTGTTGACATGATGATTTTTTTTAAATATATAATTTGGTTTGGATGATTATTCAGTGAGAAAGCAGAATGAGTTTCACATGACTCTCTCATTTGGGTTGCTGGTGCAATGCTGAAATCCAGTGTGTTTAAAATGTGTCCAAAATCCCTCTCTCTGATCTGAACAGTCTCTCTCTAAACCCCAGCACCTGCACCATCATGAGTCAGTGCTAGTGCAGCCTGTGCCGCTCAGGGAGGGAATTCTGGAGGTTCTGAGCTTCACATGAGACATGAACATAAACTGAGGATGAGACAAATGCAGGACGTGTCTCTGTCTGCAGGTGAAGACTCTGGAGACACAGATTTGATTCTAGTTGAGTTTTTAAAGAGCACAGGCTGTGTACACTTAAATCGACTAATTTACAAGTGCAAATATATGTACTGTATATAGGCCTCATCAAAACTCTGACATCTTTAGGTTTAAACATTTGCATATTGTGTTGTGTTCATTTTCCTTCCATATGAGATGTGTTCAGTGTATATTTCACACTCTCTGTGTGTCTGCTGCTAATGCCAATGCAGCTGGAGCTTGTCAGGAAATAACTATGCTAAGTGTTGTTAGATTTGATGAGAGAACACCAAGTGAATACCGAGCAAACACAGAGCTGACACAGATCTGACACAGAGAGGACACCGAGCGAACACCGAGCGAACACCGAACGAACACCCGAACACGAACGAACACCGAACGAACACCGAGCGAACACCGAACGAACACCGAGCGAACACGACAGCGAACACAGAGTGAACACTGAGCAAAATGAACACCGACCGAGCGAACACCGAGCGAACACCGAACGAACACCGAACGAACACCGAACGAACACCGAGCGAACACCGAGGCGAACCGCGAACGAACGAACACCGAGCGAACACCGAGCGAACACCGAGCGAACACAGAGTGAACACTGAGCAAATACTGAGCGAACACTGAGCGAACACCGAGCAAACACAGAGTGAACACTGAGCAAATACCTAGCGAACATCGAGCAAACACCATGCAAACACCGAGCGAACACCAGGCGAACACCGGGCGAACACTGAGCGATGAACCATCTTCTACTTTTCTCTATTGAGATGTTCCACAGTAAAGCATTAAAATAGTCTGTCTAGTCTATGTTCAGTTATCTGTGATTTCAGTGCTCATAAATACCACAGAAAACATGCATTTGTGCCGCTCGCCTCTCCACAGATCATCCTTTAAGAAATCTCCGTGTGTGTTAAATGACATGAGTGGAGTGGTTAGCTCTTACCGTGGTTCAGGTGTTTCATAGTTTTCGTTTCAGAAATTTCCGTATATTCAGACGTGACAGAAGTTTTAGCAGCTGAGAGTTCATTTGCAGGAGCTTCTGTCAGATCCTATTATGATTAATGATTGTCAGTTTATAATTAACGTTCTCTCATTTACAGCAGCTTTCCAAATCAATCGTGCTCTAAAACAGTTAGAATCAAATCGCTAAAACGTGAAAACAGTGTGTCAGTAAAAGTCAATTTGGAGTGCTACCATTTTTTTTATTATCTTAACTTTATTGCTAATATTGAATCCATTTTAATGAGCTTCAGTTTTTTTTTTTTTTCGTTTTTTTTTATATTTTATTGTTTCTTTTTTATTGTCAACACTCTCTCTTCACTTTCTCTTTGTCTTTCTTTTTTCTGTGGAGTATTCCAGGCATTTCCAAAATATAGAAGCAAGCAGGTTGCCAGAAAAGTTCCCTAGTGCGTCTTTAACATGTATTTGTATTTGTGTATTTGTCAAAAGGTTTTATTAGCTATTCACGTGTATTTTAAAGACGTTATCAGCTCAAAAAAGGTTCTTAGCCGACGAGCCACATCCACACCCCAAATGGATTTTAGAAAACTGCTAAAATTTTAAAACATAATGAGCTTTCTTACATTAATTATTTAGTTTTTTAATTTTAGAAGCGCAGCTGTAAATGAGAGGGCCTGATAGTAACAGAGGAGCCGTCTGCAAATGAATTTTTAGCAGCTTCTATTGTCACGTTTAGTATTTGTAAATTGTTGATATGAAATGTAATAAGACACCTGAGCAGGAAGTGAGAGCAGCCACACTTTTGACTTTCACTTTTATTTAGCACGAAAAAGGTGATTTATTTTAACACCAAAGTGAGTCAAGAAAACTCTGAAATACAGTGAATTATAATATAAAAGGCCTCCTGTATGTGAAAGTTGTTCAGATTTAGATTTAGACTAAAGGCCGCAGCACACTACAGGACAATGTGCTCGATTTTCGCTGTGATTTGCTTCTCCTCGAGTTCAGGGAGGCATGAACCGACTTTGTGTTTTTGTGAGTGATTATGAAGCCGCCGCGCTCCTCGTGTGTGTGTGTGTGTGTGTGTGTGTGTGTGTGTGTGTGTGTGTGTGACTCTGAGCTGCTCACATCATAACCACCAAACATCAGCAACACTATGGTAGTTGTTGTACAGTCGTAGGGAGTATTATCTGTTACATAAGGGTGAGTTGTTGTACAGTGTAGGGAGTATTATCTGTTACATAAGGGGAGTTGTTGTACAGTTGTAGGGAGTATTATCTGTTACATAAGGGTGAGTTGTTGTACAGTTCGTAGGGAGTATTATCTGTTACATAAGGGTGAGTTGTTGTACAGTTGTAGGGAGTATTATCTGTTACATAAGGGGTGAGTTGTTGTACAGTTGTAGGGAGTATTATCTGTTTACATAAGGTGAGTTGTTGTACAGTTGTAGGGAGTATTATCTGTTACATAAGGGTGAGTTGTTGTACAGTTGTAGGGAGTATTATCTGTTACATAAGGGGGAGTTGTTGTACAGTTGTAGGGAGTATTATCTGTTACATAAGGGGAGTTGTTGTACAGTTGTAGGGAGTATTATCTGTTACATAAGGGTGAGTTGTTGTACAGTTGTAGGGAGTATTATCTGTTACATAAGGGTGAGTTGTTGTACAGTTGTAGGGAGTATTATCTGTTACATAAGGTGAGTTTGTTGTACAGTTGTAGGGAGTATTATCTGTTACATAAGGGTGAGTTGTTGTACAGTTGTAGGGAGTATTATCTGTTACATAAGGGTGAGTTGTTGTACAGTTGTAGGGAGTATTATCTGTTACATAAGGGGGAGTTGTTGTACAGTTGTAGGGAGTATTATCTGTTACATAAGGGGGAGTTGTTGTACAGTTGTAGGGAGTATTATCTGTTACATAAGCATGAGTTGTTGTGCAGTTGTAGGGAGTATTATCTGTTACATAAGCATGAGTTGTTGTGCAGTTGTAGGGAGTATTATCTGTTACATAAGCGTGAGTTGTTGTACAGTTGTAGGGAGTATTATCTGGTATATAAGGGTGAGTTGCTGTACAGTTGTAGGGAGTATTATCTGTTACATAAAGGTGAGTTGTTGTGCAGTTGTAGGGAGTATTATCTGTTACATAAGCATGAGTTGTTGTGCAGTTGTAGGGAGTATTATCTGTTACATAAGCGTGAGTTGTTGTGCAGTTGTAGGGAGTATTATCTGTTACATAAGCGTGAGTTGTTGTGCAGTTGTAGGGAGTATTATCTGTTACATAAGCGTGAGTTGTTGTGCAGTTGTAGGGAGTATTATCTGGTACATAAGGGTGAGTTGCTGTACAGTTGTAGGGAGTATTATCTGTTACATAAAGGTGAGTTGTTGTACAGTTGTAGGGAGTATTATCTGTTTCATAAGCATGAGTTGTTGTGCAGTTGTAGGGAGTATTATCTGTTACATAAGCGTGAGTTGTTGTACAGTTGTAGGGAGTATTATCTGGTACATAAGGGTGACTTGTACAGTTGTAGGGAGTATTATCTGTTCCATAAGGTTGAGTTGTTGTACAGTTGTAGGGAGTATTATCTGTTACATAAAGGTGAGTTGTTGTACAGTTGTAGGGAGTATTATCTGTTACATAAGGGGGAGTTGTTGTACAGTTGTAGGGAGTATTATCTGTTACATAAGGGGGAGTTGTTGTACAGTTGTAGGGAGTATTATCTGTTACATAAGGGTGACTTGTACAGTTGTAGGGAGTATTATCTGTTACATAAAGGTGAGTTGTTGTACAGTTGTAGGGAGTATTATCTGTTACATAAGGGGGAGTTGTTGTACAGTTGTAGGGAGTATTATCTGGTACATAAGGGTGACTTGTACAGTTGTAGGGAGTATTATCTGTTATGAGCCCTGTACCCTGCTGCTGTGAGTGTGGTGCTTGTTTTCACTCTTCTTGTGTTGTTTTTGTGTTTGACAGAGAGTCCGTAGCCGGTCTCTGGAGGACGTGGTCATTCTGAACGTGGACACCAACGCCCTGGAGACCCCCTTCGACGACCTGCACCACCTGCCCAGCGACGTGGTGAGACTTTTACTGTTAAAGATGCACTGTGGAACTTTCTAGATGCTGGTTAGATCTGTGAAGAGGTTCCCAGGTGGAGGTGCTGCTCTTGGTCCTTTTCCCTCAGTAGATGTGTAGTTTTGTGGTGAACACGTGGTCTCTGCTCTGAGAGGCACAGCACAAATCCACCCCGACGACCCCCACACAGACCAGAGGAGGCAGATTTAACAACAAGATCACCAGCTGAATAAAAGCAAGAAAGTGAGGAACAAGCTCCTTCTGATCCTGCTGCCCGTTCACTTACTTAGACTTACACTTTGACAAACTTTATTGATCCACAGGGGAAATGATTTGGACACATTCGATCACACATCATAATATAATAGAATAACAAAGAGAAAAAATATAAATGGACATAATACATTCTAAATAAGTAACAAAAAAGTGCAAGTGACGTGAGTCAAATAAAACATAATTATATACATGTAAATGTACAAGTCCAAATAAAAGAGAAAGATAAGTAATGAAATATAAAATCTCAGCTTTATACAAGATGACACAGGAAGACAGTGCAACAATGATCTGATGATTGACAGGACACAGGGTTATCTGTGACAGAGTGAGTTGTTGTACAGTTGTAGGGAGTATTATCCATCCATCCATTTTCTTCCTCTTATCCGGGGCGGGGTCACGGGGACAGCAGTCTAAGCAGGGCCTCCCAGACTTCCTTCACCCCAGACATTTCCTCTAGCTCCTCCGGGAGAACCCCGAGGTGTTCCCAGGCCAGCCCAGAGACATAGTCCCTCCAGTGTCCTGGGTCTTCCCCGCGGCCTGCTCCCGGTGGGACACGCCCAGAACACTTCCTAAGGGGAGGTGTCCAGGAGGCATCCAGAACAGACGCCCGAGCCACCGCAACTGGCTCCTCTTGACGTGGAGGAGCAGCGGCTCTACTCAGAGTTCCTCTTGTATGACGGAACTCCTCACCCTCTGTCTAAGTGAGCGCCCAGCCACCCTGCAGAGGAAACTTATTTTGAGCCTGTTCAGTATTATCTGTTACATATTGGTGAGTACAGTTGTAGGGAGTATTATGAGCAGGAGTGTCCATAATGAAGAGCAGTTTGTCCTCGTGTTGCTCACTGGGACAAAATGACACTGGAATCTGTGTATCTGCTGCTGTGAGTCTTGTTATTTTGGTCTTAAAATGTTCATATTGACATGATCTACATGACGCTGGTGTTTTTATTTTGTTATTCTGTCCGTTGAAAAAAATGTGTATTCCTTTTACAGAGTCTATGTCCAAATTCACTGTAAACTCCAGCCTCAATGAGCTTCATTTGACTAGAGCTGAACTCTGTGGGCGTCGTCACACTTACTCCACTTCTTCATACACTTTGATTTTTATCAGTTTGCTCAGCTCAGAGATATAAAATAAAATAAAACACACACACACCCACACACACACACACACACACACCCACACTGATCATTAGCGTCTTGTGCTGCTGTCGCTGCTAAGCTCCCGTCGCGTGCAGCTCTGACCGTCACGCGCTGCCGGGGAAACGCTTGCACTCTTCCTCCTCCTTTTGCTCCTCTTCCTCTCCTCCTTCTCTCTCCCTCCTCTTCCTCCTCTCCTTCCTCCTCGTCATCTCTACCCATTCTAATCATTATCCCTCCACACACAAGTCTGCCCACGGCCCGAGAGAGAGAGGGAGAGGGAGAGGGAGGAGGGGAAAGAAAGACTGAGCAAGAGGGAGAGAGAGAAAGGAGGAGAAGAGAGAGAGAGACTGGGAGAGAGGGAAGGAGAGAAAGGAGGTCAGTAGAGAGAGTGAGCCTGGCAGAGAGAGTGGGGGAGAGAGGGGGAGGAGGAGCGAGAAAGAGAGAGGAGGAGGAGAAGAGAGAGCGTAAGACTGGGAGAGAGTGAGGGTGGGAGAAGAAGGAGGAAAAGAGAGAGAAAGTTTGGGAGAGAGTGAGGGGTTTGAGAGGGAGGAGGAGAAAAGAGATAGAAAGTTTGGGAGAGAGTGAGGGAGGGAGAGGGAGAGGAAGAAAAGGGAGAAAGAGGAAAAGAGAGTCGGGAAGAGAGAGGGAGCAAAGGGAAGAGAAAGTGAGGGGCATAGACAGAGAGAAGAGGTAGAGCAGTGTGTGAGAGGGGGAAGAAAGAGAGAGAGAGAGGGAGGGATGGAGGGAGAGCGTACAGTCGTACAGTCTTTAATGAATGGAGCTCCGATCGGTCACTGTGACTGGAAGCGTCTCCGTGGCGATGGGGTCAGTCACGTGCACACTCACACTCGTGCACGCTCTTAGACACGCACACTCACTCTCACGTGCACGCTCGCACACGTGCACGCTCGCTCTCACGTGCACTCTCCTCAGTCTTTGTCACAGCTGCACGACGAGACTGTGACTGATACAAGTGAGTCCGGGCTTTTGCGGTTGGTCCTGGTCTAGTTCTGGTTTGGTCCTGGTTTAGTCCTGGTTTAGTCCTGGTTTGGTCCTGGTTTGGTCCTGGTTTAGTGCTGGTTTAGTCCTGGTTTGAGTCCTGGTTTAGTTGTTATAATTTGGGTTTAGTTCTGGTGTGGTCCAGTTTTGGTTCTACTTCATTCATGGTTTGGTTCTGTTCTAGTTCTGGTTTAGTCACGTCTCTTTTTTCTTTTTTTCAATCTTCTGCAATTCAGCAAATAAAAGAAAGAAAGAAAAAAAAATAAAGAGAAAAGAAAAAGAAGAAAGAAAGAAAAAAACTTGGTTCCTCTCTTCTCTATCTCGCTATTTTTCTCTCCCTTCCTCCCTCCTCTCTCCCTGAGTTCACGTTCTCTTCGTTCTCAGTATTGTCACTCCTTTCTGGGCTTGTCTTCTCTCTCCTCCTCCTTTCTCTATCTCTTCATTTTTTTCCCTCTCTCTCTTCTCTCCTCCTCCCTTCCACAGCTCAGGGGTTTTTCCTCCCAGTATCAGCTCTCCGCTCTGGGCTCGGTGTCCATCTGCTCTCCTCTTCTCTCCTTCTTCTCTCTATCTCTCCATCTTCTCTTTCTTTCCTTTCTCTCCGCTCTCTCAGGACCTGGCTCCTCGTTCCTCCTCCTCCTCTTCCTGTTTCGTTTCTCCGATGTGGGTTTACCCCTCACCCTCTTTCTCCACCTTTTTTCTCTCCCTCTCGTCTCTTCCTCTTTTCCTCTTCTTTCCGTTCTCTCCAGTTCGAACGCTCATCACCCCAGTGCACAAGAATTACTGGAAAAAATCCTCGTAACAATTTGCACTCGCACTTTTTAAGTCCATTTTCCTGCTGTAATATCAGGTATAATTGACCTGTCAGTATAAAGTCAGATGTACTCACCTCCAACATTAACACTCATCAATTTACTCCGTCATTGTTACTCATTTTTTAGTTAGAGTTAGAAGTCATATTCGTGCAAATAAATTCAGTAAAATATATAAAATATTCTCATAATGAATTGCATTGTGGTGATAAAATAATTTACTGATGTTGAATAAATGGAGCTTTTTTATACAGCGCTTTACAAGGAACCAGTCACACACACACGCACACGCACACACACACACACACACCAGTGCACACAGACACTGGGGGTGAGGTGGGTTAAGTGTCTTGCCCAAGGACACAACAACAGCATTCACAGCTGGAATCACACCGCTCAAACATGATTCTTTTTCCTTTTTTTTTTTATTTTTTTTTTTTTTAATGATGAGAGGATTTGAACCACCAACCTTCGGATCAGTGGACACATCTTCTACCACCTACAGCCCCAGATCTTTTTTTTTGTTTTGTTTAGTTTTGTTTTTTATGAGCTAGATCCGTCCCAGCCTCAGATCTGTAGTCGAAGAGTGCAGGGATTGATCTAGAAGGACGTTGGTGTTACTTAGTAGTTTGTAGGTTTGTGAGTAGTGACTGAAGTACTTCAACTACATGAGTACAATCAGTACATTTTGTCCATTGTTATTAAATAAGTTGTAGTTCTTATGTCATTTTAATGTATTAGGGCCCAGTCAAGCAGAAGTAAACAACAAGGCCACAAATTCCAGTTAATGCATCTGATATAAAAATGTATTGAACAGATACATATGTACTCTAGTTTATGAAACTGTTGACCTTTTGAACTGTTGATGAAGGTACAGAATAAAAAAAAAAAAAAAAAGTATTTAAAATGATAAAAATTTGCTTGGAAGGACTGACATATTTTATAGAAATAGTTTCCTTTCATTTTGAAGTAATATTAAAGTATTTGGAAGAAAAAGTTGACAAATGATGTAAAATCCTGCACCTTCTACTTGTTTTGAACAATTTTCCCTCCGTTACTTTTCCCTCCGTTACCATGACCTTTCTTAATAAAAAATCTCATGAGTCAAAAAGTAAGAGGTTTTTCAACCTAATCTTGTACCATATGGTAGAAAACTATATGAAGCAAATATTCAAACCAGTTTGTTAAGGATATGGAAGTGAGAACCAAGAGTTATCACTGTTTGGATTTATTGACCAAAAAGTGCTGCATATTTCATTCCCTCCGTTACCAACATGAGTTTTTTTAATTTTTTGTCAACAACTTGAAAGAATATCACAGGTTTAACTTGACCCTGTTGGAGTGTAACTCTTTCCTACATTCTGATACTTTACTTATTTCAATAGTTCCTCTAGTTTCTGAATAAGAGACATTTGAATGTCAAAAATCTGCCCCTGTTTCCCTCCATTACCACTTGACTGGACCCAAAAATGTCTCCAGTTGATATAATCTTTTTTACCAACCACAGAAGTGTTTATTTATTTATTTATTTTTTCAGTGTATCAGTTCTTCTCTCTCCTCCCTCTTCTCCTTTTCTCTCTCTCTCCCTTTATACTTCTGTCTCTTAAAGCTGCACTATGTAACCTTTTTTTCGGAGGTCCTTCACCTGCTTGTTTCTATGGAGATGTCATTGCTCTGTCTGGAATGTTCCACAGTGTGACATTAAACTGCTCTACTTTACATTTATTCAATTACAGGTGCTTTTATAACTCAAAAATCCCTAGAAAAACAGACATTGTGATTGTGAGCGGGGTCGCCTCTCCACAGATCTGACCTGTAACTTGGTCTGGTTTGGTCTCCATGAAGACATAAAGGTTTAATGCCATACTGTGAAATATTCCACCAGAAAATGCACCGTTAAATTAAACCTAATTGTTTTTTTTTTGTTTTTTTTTCTCATGAGGTGGCGTTGGTTTGTGGCCTTTTTTTTTCTTCTTCTTCTTCTTTTTGGCTCTGGCTTTGATCCCTTCTTCCTTCCTTCCTCCCTCGTCCTCCTCCTCCTCACGTCAAATTACCAAACCTGAACCCCGCGTCGTCTCCGTGGCGATAAATGATACAAATAGACGATGCTGTGCTTTGTCTCTTGTCATTTGTCGTCCTCTCCGCGCTCGGAGTTTTGGCGTCGCGTGGAGAAGGCTCTAATTGAGGGGAGGTTCCTGGTTCCTCGTTATCGTGGCGTCGTTAGGGGAGACACGTGCGCTTTGGAGTCTGCACTCTCAGCGCTGTTCCGTTTGTCAAAGCAAATCTCAAATGGTGATTAATAAAAACACGTAGGCAGGAAGGCAGGAATGTTCACTGAATCCGTAATTGGGATTTTGGAATTTGAGAAAAATATCTGATTTTTTTGACACACACTGCGATTTGTGTTTTAA
This sequence comes from Boleophthalmus pectinirostris, assembly GCF_026225935.1. Classification (NCBI taxonomy): domain Eukaryota; kingdom Metazoa; phylum Chordata; class Actinopteri; order Gobiiformes; family Gobiidae; genus Boleophthalmus; species Boleophthalmus pectinirostris. The sequence continues at coordinate 1,687,422 of NW_026571473.1, read as the reverse complement.
TATTTACATTTACATTTAAACAGAAGAATGGACAAAAAGACTGAAATATAAACTGACAAGTGTTTGTACAACAGCATGTTTGTGCAGATACTGCACAGTTTGTACGCAGAATGAGACTCTATGGAGACATGGGAGGGCATCTGACACACAGGGAGGGCATCTGACACACAGGGAGGGCATCTGACACACAGGGAGGGCATCTGACACACAGGGAGGGCATCTGACACACAGGGAGGGCATCTGACACACAGGGAGGGCATCTGACACACAGGGAGGGCATCTGACACACAGAGAAGGCATCTGACACACAGGGACATTTCAGAACATGTTTGTACAGACATAAACTCCAGGGTGATCAGTTTTTAAACAGGGTAAAAGGAGATTTTGTTGTTTGTGAAGGAAATTTCAGTTTCTGACATTAG
>NW_026571473.1:1672000-1684500 GCF_026225935.1 Boleophthalmus pectinirostris | reverse complement strand
AAAAACACCTGTAATTGATAAAAAACAATAAAAGTTTAATGCCAGATTGTGAAACATTCCCGTAACGCAATAACATCTCCATGGAAACGAGCAGGTGATGGGCCAACCACCGGAAAAGTGACATATTAAATATACGGGTAATAAGTAAAAAGGTATATGGTTTTAGAGTCATCCATGCATGTTTGAGTAATCTAGTGATCTCTCCCAGGCCCTATCCAAATCCTCCTTAAGGCCAAATATAATATATAATATAATATAATATAATATATAATATATAATATAACATCACACTCTGCCGCCGTCGCCTTGTCGCCGTCATTTTTTGATGTTTGGATCTGCGTCGAGGTCAGTGCACCACGAAATAATTCACCGCCACAACACTAGGGGGCGCTGAGTCGCAAAATCACATGAACTCATTGGTGGACGAGTCATTGAAGAAGGCGAGTGAGCGGACTGAGAGGACACTGATGGAGCTGGAGCTGATAGATTGTTGCTGTAGATAGTTGATAGACGGTTGATCCATCTTTTTCGGACGAGGAGGATTTAAAAATGGAGTTTGTGTTTACGAAATGAAACAGGAAGGCGGAGTCTCGGACATGTCTGTAGAGCGCATGTACAGAGGACCAATCACAGCCCTTGTCGTCCGCGTCGCTTCCTTCTGCTGTCTTTGTGTCGGTTACAAATTTTCCGAGGTACATGCTCTGCGGATGGGGTTCACAAAAACTGTGGTTGTGTCCTTAGGCAAGACACTTCACCCACATCACCTAGTATGAAAGTGGTGTGTGTGTGAGTGATGGTGGTGGTCAGAGGGTGTGGAGAAAAAGAATAATGAATCTATAATGTTCTGTAAAAGTGTCTTTGTAACATATGTCTGTGAAAAGTGCTATAAAAATAAAGACTTACTCCCCCACAGGACCCGACTCAAAACAGTGCGGTGCAGGACACATTTTGAAAGTGTATTGGGGCGCTGGAGGGAGCAGGACTGCACAGTGCAGGAGCGGGCGAGTGGGAGGATAAACTGCAGTCCCACAAACTAAATCTGAGTGTAAAGTCAAATACAAATGATGAATGTAAGAATATCATACTGTACATCATTTGAGCTGCACATTTGATTTGGCATTAATAAAAACATTTTGAGCAGACTAAACTTGAGGATGTGGTCTAATCTTGCACACATTTTAAACATTTCCTTTCCGCTTCTCCGTGTTTGTTAGTTTAACAAAGTGATCGTCTCTAGCAGGATTTGTGAGCGAGAGCGGGACAAAATATCTCAGATGTGGGCTGGAGCAGGAATGAAAATTACAATTCTTTGCAGGAGCTGAACTGCACAATGCGAGTGTGGGCTGCGAGGGACTGAAAACTCTGTCCCTCGCAGACCTCTAGTTCAAGGTGACGCAGAGAGTCTGACGATTTGACGCATGACCATAAATTGGTCTTCACGGTTCACTGTGAGATTCTGTACAAGGCTCCGCCCACAAGCCTACATCACCCATAATCCCACACGACAATTCTCCATAAATATACAAAAACATTTTACAAAACAGCACATGGCAACTCGACAAACCTGATGTGATGTGCAGGAGTTGATTGTATTGGGATAGCGCTCTGAAGGGGGAGTGACTTAGTGCAGAGAGCAAAGGAAGGGGAAACTCAGAGCTTCAAACACAAAAATGAAACTCATTAAAACATGTTAATACTTTGTTTTTTGGCGAATATAACATTTTTAAAACGATAAAACGTAACACGGTGATCCACGTAGAAGCGTAACACCTCGTCTTTAAAGGTGCACTGTGTAACCTTTCTGGCAGCAGTATGGCATTAAACCTTTCTATCTTCACGGAAACCAAACCAGACCAAGTTACAGGTCAGATCTGTGGAGAGGCGACGCCACTCACAGTCAGAATGTTGTTTTTCGAGGTGTTTTTGAGCTCTAAAACCAGCTGTAATTGAATAAATGTAAAGTAGAACTGTTTAAAGTCACACTGTGGAACATTCCAGACAGAGAAATGACGTCTTTATAGAAAAAAATCTGATATTAACAGAAAAATGTGAATAAAATATTAGTTTAGGAGCGATATAAAGAGCGCAAAGTGACTCAAAGAAAGCCGATCTGGTTCATTAAGGAAGAGGACGCCGCATTTCCGTGATGATTCTAATTAAAAACACCACATTTATCCAAGTTTGATTTTAATTGCATTTTTGTTTGTAAGTTTTTCTCAAAAATCTGGCCTGTTATCCTCGCGTTTAAGCCCCCGTGCGTCTCCTCCTTTATGCTTCCTCAATTATCAAACCTCCGAGAAAATATGGAAATCCAAGTTGTGTGTACTATATGAGTTATTATTTTGAGTTAATTTTAGCTTCTTTCCAGGAACACTTTGAGTAAACACAAACTTTGCCGTCGCCGCGGTAATAACAAAAAAAAAAAAAAAAAAAAGCGCATTATTATTAATCTCCGGGAGAGTCTGTGTTGACAAGCGCACTGAAAGAAAGAAGCGCTCGATATTTTTTTTCGTTTTTTCAGCTAAGATCAAGGATTTTTCTGAACGCTGTATCTTAGCTTCTGCGTTTCTTGTTTCTCTCCGCTCGTAACGAACTTCTAATTGGCATCCGTTGGTGTTTTGCCAGTCATTAAAAGTACCCCAGAATAGCCAATTAGCGAAGGTTAATACGGAAAACAAACAATGCCACGCTACGCCGTCGTCTCAGCGTCTCATCTGAAGATTTGGAGTCCTGATTTTGTTTTGTTTTTTTCATTTAAAATTCTTTCTGAGAGAAGAACGCGAGGTGAACCTAAACCTACACGCAGCCGTCTTACTTACATGTGTATCGTCTTTTAGCCGCGCGTTGTTCCGTTCGCGTTTGTCTCCGAGCGCGCGTTTGATCATTCGTGTTCTCAATCAAGGCGCGGGGTTTTTTACGGGGGCCTCGCTCCACCGCCGCCCTCCTCCCCCCCACGTTTCAAGCTCCACTGTCGGGGTGAACGAGCGGAGGGAGGGGGTGGTTGGGTGGGTGGGTCTCCGGAGGGCGCACCCGGGCGGGACTCAATCAGAAATCACGCTCATTTGGAGCTCGCCGAGTTTTCACAAAGACGCGAGTGTTCCAAAGAGTGAACTTTTGGTACTTAGAGGTGAAGAGAGACGAACCAGGAGTGTACTTTTAACTAGAAGTGCAACGTAATGAAGTAAAAGTAGTGGAAAGTGTAGGGATCTGTACTTTACTTTACTTCAGTACATTTTACAGTGTGTACTTTTCACATTGGAGAGCTTGTATCTGTACTTCCTACTCCACTACATTTTGGAACAGCACTGAAAAGTAAAAGTATTTTTTATTCTCGCTTGTGAGCTTCTGAAAAGGCTGAAGGTTGAGTTTTTGTCACATTTGTAGTTTGAGCAAGAAAAACAAAAAAAAGAGCTGGAAAAAGAAAAAGATTCAGTTGCAAGAAGTTGTTGCAAAATTCTTCTTCTTTTTTTTGCAATATTTAATTTTTGCTTTTTAGTTTGGACTATACAATACACAAAAACAATTGAAAAACAAAAACCCATCCTGCTCACACCAAAAAAAAAAAAAAAAAAAGAAGAAAAAAGAAAAAGTCAGAGTTGTCAGAGGTCAGTTGAAGTGACGTTCACATCATCCAAATCAGGCTGCAGATTTTAACAAAGGTGTTTAAGTTTCTGCTGTTCATTATTTTGATTTCATTATGTGCAGCGGGAATTAGACTTCTGTGTGACTGAAATGCATTTTCTTCTCTAATTTGGTGTTTGCTTAAAGGTTCAGTTTTCTTAAAATGTCCAAATAGGCAAAGCAAGTGAGTTTGTAAAGCACAATTCATATACAAAGTAATTCAAAGTGCTTTACGCAATAAGAAATACATCAAAATCACAACATAAACCAACCAAAACATAAATAATCATCATAAAATTAATAAAAAGAGAGAGACATTCAATGAGAGAGAAATACTGACAAGTTGACAAAATTCAGGATCAAGACATATTGAAATGTTTGTAAGTGTGGATAATATTTGGCAAAAATCAAACCACAAACTACTTTTTACATTCAAACATGTGCAGATGTGACTCAAGAATTAACCCAATAGTACAGAAAATCTGGTTTGGTCTTATTAAAAATAAATAATAATAATAAAATAAAATCAGAAGTTGGATATAACTGATGAAGGGAATTCTAGTGTATGAGTCTACATCAATCTGAAATTCAAATCCAAATTCACCTCAAATCTGGATCAAAATCACAATATTTGAAGATATATCAACTCAAAATCTGCTCGAAATTCTTTAACATTTTACTCTTTTTATATTCTTATGCAACAAGAGCCCAGACTGTCGACATGACGCTGTGGTTATGATTAGACTGAGACGAATAAACGACAAGACTTTATTTAGTCAAATCGAGGTTTAAACTGTCTCCCTGTGTGTTTTTTCCAGTGTGTTTTAATGAAACCAGAAGAGGGAGTGTGTTTCAGAACTCACTCCTTGTATTTTCCGTGTTGTTGTGTGTAAAACTGATGTAAAGTATATGAATATTTACCACACGTCCCACCGCACCAAACCACGTCACGCCAAAAGGACGAGCTGTCAAATACTTTTAAAGAACAAAGGCTAACGCTTCATCAGATTTATTTTAGGGGCAGGACTTGAATAAAATCTAATTAATTAAAGGCTTTGTAATGAATTAATCTAAATTAACCACATAACAATATTTTCACCAGAAGCAACATTTATTTTATGTAAATGAGTTTTAGTGGACGACTTCATCAAATAAAACACAGACACTTTTAAACTCGAGCTCTTTTAACGTCTGCAAAAATGTCCTGAAAAATACATTTCACTTGAAGTTGTTCCTTCTGAACGTCGTGTACGTCTCACAGACTCTGTTCTGTACAGTTTCAAATAAACAACGTCTTTGTTGATATTTCCATCAGGTCGTTTTTTTTTTATAGAAATGTCTGGTCCAGCAGACGCAGTTTCTTCCCTGTTCCACTGTTGTTGTCAGAAGTTTGTGCGTCAGGATAATTGTCGTACCACCACACGGTGCACTGACAAACGTTCCACGTTATTTTGAAACTGTGATAAAATGCATTCATATGTTTAATGCGTTTTGTTTTTTTTCTTTGTAATACATTTATTATAGTTAACATGTTAATGTCCCTCCCCCAGTATTTCTCTGTTATAAATAAGAACAAAAAATTAGTTGCAAATTGTTACAACAAATTTGTAACAAACAAAACAGAAGGTGACATAAAGTGTCCCTCACATCATCACGTCTGTTTCTGGAGTTTTTGGAGTCGTGCTGATCCTCTGGACACACATCAACAAGACTCTGTCTCCTACTGTCCTCTCCTCACACTACACACACACACACACACACACACACACTCACACACACACACACTCACACACACACACACACACACACACACACACACTCACACACACACACACTCACACACACACACACTCACGACACACACACACTCACACACACACACACACTCACACACACACTACACACACTCACACACACACACACACACTCACACACACACTCACACACACACACACACACACACACACACACTCACACACACTCACACACACACACACACACTCACACACACACACACACACACACACACTCACACACACACACACACACACACTCACACACACACACACACACACACACTCACACACACACACACACTCACACACACACACACACTCACACACACACACTCACACACACACACACACACACACACACACACTCACACACACACACACTCACACACACACACACACACACTCACACACACACACACACACACTCACACACACACACACACACACACACTCACACACACACACACACTCACACACTCACACACACACTCACACACTCACCGTGGATTAAAGACGTTCTGTATTTTTTGAAAATAGAACAGATCACACACTCTTACTGGACCATACAAGAGGTTGGAATGACAACGTGTAACATTACCAACCTTTTTATTATTTTTTTTTTTTTTTTTGTATTTTGTATTTTTATTTTTGTATTTTTTATTTGTATTGGTTTTTTTTTTGTTTGTTTGTTTTTTGTTGTTGTTGTTTTTTTCTGTGTGGGGGGGTCAGATTCTGTATTATGTCAAATAATCACTTGTCATAATGCTTTTTTTTTTGTATAATACGAAAATTTTTTTTTTTTTTTTTTTGTCAGTAAAAAATAAAATAAAAATCATTATAATAGGGTAAAATATGAATAAAGAAATGTGATAAAACCACATGGGAATATTAAAAGCTACACTTGTATTTTGTGTTGATGTGGTAACAAATATTAGTTTTGTATCAGCACTGCAAAAAAATAAATCCACCAAGTCCAGCCAAGTCAACAGAGTTTTATCATGATTTGAGTAAATCGTCTCTATTCACGTTTACGTCAGAAACCAGGAGGACGTTTAGAAACACGTGATGACCACTTCCTTTGGGCTCTGTTTGCAGTATTAAGTCTGACAAAATCTAGAACAAATCTCGGAGAAAATGTCCCAGTTTTCCTCATCTCCATGTAACTGTAATGTTCCAGTTTTCCTCATTTTCTCACTGACACACAACTCCGCGCTCACTGGAGAGACGAGAGACAAACTCCAGATGATTCCAAACAGCACAAACGTCTGCAGTTTTCATTTTACCAACGATAACATTTACTTCAGTGGGTTTGATCCCAGTCGCTCGGTGAGTCCAGTGTCTGTAAATACACCGGAAGTTTCATCACATGTTTCCAAACGTCTTCCTGATTTGTGACGGAAACGTGAATAGAGCAAATTTCACTTGACGAGTAAAATGATCTGCCAGTGGAACAAGACTTTTTGTACTTAAAATATGAACAGAAATCTAAATCTGCCTAAAAAAACTGAAAATTTTGCTTGTCACGTTAAATCTACACAAACAAATTCTAATGTTTTGAATTGAAGTCATTTTCATTGAACTACATGTTGTTTGTTCCAGTCTTCATGTTGAAATGATGTTTTAAATTCCAGTATTGCCACTACTTCACTTCTCTTCTCCTCCTCGCTCTGTCTCTCTGTCTCTCTTTCGCTCTCTCCACTCTCCCTCCTCTTGTTTCTGTCGTTCATGTTTTTTCTCTGCTCCGGTTTAAATGTGAAAATACAGCGCAGTAGTTTCTCTCTCTCTTCACCTCTCCTCCTCTTTCTCTCCTCTCCGTTCTCCTGTTTCTGTCGTTCATGTCGTTTAAAAATGAAAAATGGAAAGCGGTAGCCTCACTCACCTCACCCCCTCCGCTCTCCTCCTCTTCCATCTCTCTCTCTTTCTCTCGAAGTGCAGTAGCTTCACCCTTCTCTCCGTCTCTCCCTCCTTCTCCTCTCTCTATCCCTCTCTCCTCTCTTTTTCTTTCGTTGAGTGTTCTGCTGTCTCCTCCCTCTCTCCTTTCTGTTCTCTCCTGATGAAGTGAAAAGGGAAGAGCGGGAGCCTCACCCTCTCTTCTCTCTTCTCTCTCCTCCCTCTCTCCACCTCTCCTCTCTCTCTCTCTCTCTTCTCGTTTAAAAATTAAAAAATAATACAGTAAAGCATCACCCTCCTCTCCCGCTCCTCCCTCTCTCCTCGTTTGCTTCTTCCTCTTTCTTCTCTCCTTTTCCCCTCTCATTATAACACATGGAGCTTCACCCTTCTTCCTCTCTCTCCTCTCTGGTGTAAAAGTCACAGAGTTGTTTTCTCTCTGGTGTAAAAGTCACAGAGTTGTTTTCTCTCTGGTGTAAAAGTCACAGAGTTGTTTTCTCTCCTGTGTAAAAGTCACAGATTGTTTTCTCTCTAGTGTAAAAGTCACAGAGTTGTTTTCTCTCTGGTGTGTAAAAGTCAGAGTTGTTTTCTCTCTGTGTAAAAGTCACAGAGTTGTTTTCTCTCTATGTAAAAGTCACAGAGTTTGTTTTCTCTCTCGAGTTGTCTCTCTTTAAAGTCACAGAGTTGTTTTCTCTCTGTGTAAAAGTCACAGAGTTGTTTTCTCTCCTGTGTAAAAGTCACAGAGTTGTTCTCTCCTGTGTAAAAGTCACAGAGTTGTTTTCTCTCTGGTGTAAAAGTCACAGAGTTGTTTTCTCTCTAGTTTAAAAGTCACAGAGTTGTTTTCTCTCTGGTGTTAAAGTCACAGAGTTGTTTTCTCTCCTGTGTAAAAGTCACAGAGTTGTTTTCTCTCTAGTGTAAAAGTCACAGAGTTGTTTTCTCTCTAGTTTAAAAGTCACAGAGTTGTTTTCTCTCTGGTGTTAAAAGTCACAGAGTTGTTCTCTCAAGAGTTGTTTTCTCTCTAGTGTAAAAGTCACAGAGTTGTTTTCTCTCCTGTGTAAAAGTCACAGAGTTGTTTTCTCTCTGGTGTAAAAGTCACAGAGTTGTTTTCTCTCTGGTGTAAAAGTCACAGAGTTGTTTTCTCTCTAGTTTAAAAGTCACAGAGTTGTTTTCTCTCTAGTTTAAAAGTCACAGAGTTGTTTTCTCTCTGGTGTTAAAGTCACAGAGTTGTTTTCTCTCTAGTGTAAAAGTCACAGAGTTGTTTTCTCTCTAGTGTAAAAGTCACAGAGTTGTTTTCTCTCTGGTTAAAAGTCACAGAGTTGTTTTCTCTCTGGTGTTAAAGTAGTTGTTTTCTCTCCTGTGTTAAAAGTCACAGAGTTGTTTTTCTCTCTCAGAGTGTTTTCTCTCTGTTTAAAAGTCACAGAGTTGTTTTCTCTCAGTGAGTTGTTTTCTCTCCTGTGTAAAAGTCACAGAGTTGTTTTTCTCTCTGGTGTAAAAGTCACAGAGTTGTTTTCTCTCTAGTTTAAAAGTCACAGAGTTGTTTTCTCTCTGGTGTTAAAGTCACAGAGTTGTTTTCTCTCCTGTGTAAAAGTCACAGAGTTGTTTTCTCTCTGGTGTAAAAGTCACAGAGTTGTTTTCTCTCCTGTGTAAAAGTCACAGAGTTGTTTTCTCTCTAGTGTAAAAGTCACAGAGTTGTTTTCTCTCTGTGTAAAAGTCACAGAGTTGTTTTCTCTCTGGTGTAAAAGTCACAGAGTTGTTTTCTCTCTAGTTTAAAAGTCACAGAGTTGTTTTCTCTCTAGTTTAAAAGTCACAGAGTTGTTTTCTCTCTGGTGTTAAAGTCACAGAGTTGTTTTCTCTCTAGTGTAAAAGTCACAGAGTTGTTTTCTCTCTTGTGTAAAAGTCACAGAGTTGTTTTCTCTCTGGTGTAAAAGTCACAGAGTTGTTTCTCTCTGGTGTAAAAGTCACAGAGTTGTTTTCTCTCTAGTGTAAAAGTCACAGAGTTGTTTTCTCTCTAGTGTTAAAGTCACAGAGTTGTTTTTTCTCTCCTGTGTTAAAAGTCACAGAGTTGTTTTCTCTCTAGTGTAAAAGTCACAGAGTTGTTTTCTCTCTAGTTTAAAAGTCACAGAGTTGTTTCTCTCTGGTGTTAAAGTCAAGAGTTGTTTTTCTCCTGTGTAAAGTCACAGAGTTGTTTTCTCTCTAGTGTAAAAGTCACAGAGTTCTCCTGTGTAAAGTCACAGAGTTGTTTTCTCTCTGTGTAAAAGTCACAGAGTTGTTTTCTCTCTGGTGTAAAGTCACAGAGTTGTTTTCTCTCTGTGTTAAAAGTCACAGAGTTGTTTTCTCTCTAGTTTAAAAGTCACAGAGTTGTTTCTCTCTGGTGTTGTTTTCTCTCTGGTGTTAAAGTCACAGAGTTGTTTTTCTCTCTAGTGTAAAGTCACAGAGTTGTTTTCTCTCTGTGTTAAAGTCACAGAGTTGTTTTCTCTCTGTGTAAAAGTCACAGAGTTGTTTTCTCTCTAGTGTAAAAGTCACAGAGTTTGTTTTCTCTCCTGTGTAAAAGTCACAGAGTTGTTTTCTCTCTGGTGTAGTCACAGAGTTGTCACAGAGTTGTTTTCTCTCTGGTGTAAAAGTCACAGAGTTGTTTTCTCTCTAGTTTAAAAGTCACAGAGTTGTTTTCTCTCTGGTGTTAAAGTCACAGAGTTGTTTTCTCTCTAGTGTTAAAGTCACAGAGTTGTTTTCTCTCTAGTGTAAAAGTCACAGAGTTGTTTTCTCTCTAGTGTAAAAGTCACAGAGTTGTTTTCTCTCTGGTGTTAAAGTCACAGAGTTGTTTTCTCTCTGGTGTTAAAGTCACAGAGTTGTTTTCTCTCTGTGTTAAAAGTCACAGAGTTGTTTTCTCTCTGGTGTTAAAAGTCACAGAGTTGTTTTCTCTCTGGTGTTAAAGTCACAGAGTTGTTTTCTCTCTGGTGTAAAAGTCACAGAGTTGTTTTCTCTCTGGTGTAAAAGTCACAGAGTTGTTTTCTCTCTGGTGTTAAAGTCACAGAGTTGTTTTCTCTCTGGTGTTTATTTTATTTTATTTTTATTTTTTTCAAGTCATCATCTTAGGAGCTTCAATACAAACAAAACCTTTATTATTTTCATTTTTTCATTGATTTAATATCGGTTAATTATCTTTTAAAATAAATAAATATATAAACAAATAAATAAATATCTATCTATATCTTGAGAAATAATTCTGAGGGAACTTCGACTGGAGCTCATAGAGTTAATGAAGAAAAACAGAAAGATTTTTTTTTCCACTTATTTATTTTAAATGTCTGATCTGTGTAAATGTTTCTCTTCTTCGCTCTCTCCTTTCCTCTCTCTTTTTCTCTCCTCCTTCTAGTCTTCTGTCATTTTTTCTCCCTCCCTCCTTCCTCTCTCCCTTTGCCGTCCGTCTTTCTCATCCCTCCCTCTCTTTTCCTCTTACTTTCTCCTTTACTGTTCTGTCTCTTCTGCTTTCACCTGTTTTAAATCCCTCCATCCCTCCCTCCTCCTCCTGTTTTTTCTCCATCTCTTTCCCTCACCCACACCTCTCCTCCCCCTCTCCCTTTCTCTCTCCTTTTCTCCCTTTTCTCTCCACACCCCTCTCCACTCTCTCTTCCTACCACTCTCTCTTTTTCTCCTCCGTCTCTCTCGCTCCTCGTCCTACTCCTCACTCTTCTGTCTTCTGTCTTCTCGTCCTTCTCTCTCCCCCTTCTTCCCTCCTTTTCTCTTCCTCTCATCCCAGTCTCTACCTCCTCCCTCTCTCCCCCTTCTTTCTGCTCACTCCTTTCCTCTCCTGTCTTCCTCCCTCCCTCTCTTTGTTCATATCTTGTGCATGTGAGTGTGTGTGTTGCAGTAGATCAAAAGCGAGTGAGATTTTCATAACTATATCTCTTTTCTCTCTCTCTCTGTCTCTCTCATTCTGTCTCTCTCTTCTTTCTTCTGGTTTAATTGCGTCCCGGTGGCTTTCTCTCCCCGGACTCCATCTGAAACAAAACACACGCCGCTGAAAACCAACTTCCATTTTTTAAAACTGAAAATAAACGTCTCATATCACATGGTTGTGTTTTTAAAAAAGCTCCGGTGGAAAAATATTTATGCAAAATTACAAAAATAAATCTTTGGACTTTGGTGATTTAAATACAGTTTTACACACACAGGTTCAGTTTTTTTTTTTCTTGTTTTTTTTTAATTGCTTTGTCATTGCAGTTTAACAGCTCTTATTGTGGAGATCATGACACAGATGAACACAAGATTAGGTCTGTAAGAAATAAATAATAAAAATATAATAAATAATAATAATAATAATAATAATAATAATTTTGTAATTAAACTGTAATAAATGTATGATGACTTAATAAAATAAATCATTTAAAACCTAAATTAGCTCATTAATACTTGATTCTTAATACATTTTTCTGCTTTGTGGTGCTGATACTGACAGGATGTTTATATACAAACGCAGAACTTTACAACCATAACAGATAGAAACTTACTTTTTACTTACTTTTTTTTTTTTTTTTTTCTGAGTAGATTTCCCTCATTCTCCTCCGTCACTCGCTGTGTGATGATGTAAGAAAAACAAGTGTCCAATAGGAGCTTTGTTTTCCGCCAAACTCATGCTTCCTCCATTTTTATTGGTCCAAACTTTGCCAAAGAGTGTAGTGAGTCAAAATAGTGAGCGTCTGTGTTTGTAACAATTGAAAAAGTCGCTCTAAGTGCAGAGATTTCTCTAATAAATAAAAAAAAATTACACATCTTGTTGCTATTTTTATCAGAAAAGTTTATTTCAGTCCAAACGTCCAAATCCAAATGTAATAAACACATGGAAATACAGGAAGTGATGTGGCTCTGTGTCCTGGACCTGACACCAGCTGTAAACATGACTGACACCAGGAAAGTCATGAGGCCTGTTCACTTATTTATTTATTTATTTTTGTTGTTATTGTTGTTGTTGTTTTTGTTTAGAGGCAATGAGGATATCTTTAGTTTATTGACAGACTTGATAATTTGCACTTTTGTAGTGAAGGCCCTAAAAGTTGTTTCTAGATGTTTGCTGTGTGTTTATGTGTTTTGTATGAAAGTGTGTGACATTTATTTTTCTTTTTTTTTTTTTTTTCATGTCTATTTGTGGTCCTGTAGTTTTTCTTACAGCCAAATGACACAACTCCAGCAGCAGATTGT
>NW_026571473.1:1627000-1667000 GCF_026225935.1 Boleophthalmus pectinirostris | reverse complement strand
TTGGAGACAAATAACGAAGAAAACTGTTTTTTCGTTTTCTTATTTTTGGTTTTATATTGAAAAATGAATGAACGAATGATACACGGATTGTGTACGAGTGTGTACATGTGTGTATGTGTGTTGAAGACCAGAGGAGGGAAGTGCTGTGTCTCAGATGACGTCACAACTTTTTCTTGGTAAATAATATTTTCAGATGCTTCAGATGCAACACTAGTGTTGTGATACACTAGTGTTGTGATACACTCGTGTTGTGATACAGTGAGTGTTGTGATACATGTTGTGATACACTACTGTTGTGATACAGTGAGTGTTGTGATACACTAGTGTTGTGATACATTAGTGTTGTGATACAGTGAGTGTTGTGATACACTTGTGTTGTGATACAGTGAGTGTTGTGATACACTTGTGTTGTGATACACTCGTGTTGTGATACAGTGATGTTGTGATACACTAGTGTTTGTGTGTGATACACTAGTGTTGTGATACACTATTGTGTGTGATACACTCGTGTGGTGATACACTACACTGTGTTGTGATACACACTCGTGTGTTGTGATACACTCGTGTTGTGATACACTCGTGTTGTGATACACTCGTGTTGTGATACAGTAGTGTTGTGATACACTCGTGTTGTGATACACTCGTGTTGTGATACACTGGTGTTGTGATACACTCGTGTGGTGATACAGTGAGTGTTGTGATACACTAGTGTTGTGATACACTTGTGTGGTGATACACTTGTGTTGTGATACACTCGTGTTGTGATACACTCGTGTTGTGATACACTCGTGTGGTGATACAGTGAGTGTTGTGATACACTAGTGTTGTGATACACTAGTGTTGTGATACACTCTGTGTGGTGATACAGTGAGTGTTGTGATACACTATTGTTGTGATACAATTGTGTTGTGATACACTAGTGTTGTGATACACTCGTGTGTGATACACTAGTGTTGTGATACACTCGTGTGGTGATACAGTGAGTGTTGTGATACACTAGTGTTGTGATACACTCGTGTTGTGATACACTCGTGTTGTGATACACTAGTGTTGTGATACACTCGTGTTGTGATACACTCGTGTTGTGATACACTCGTGTTGTGATACACTTGTGTGGTGATACACTCATGTGGTGATACTCGTGTTGTGTTACAGTGAGTTCTGAGTGATCGTGTCTCTGAACAATTAGTTTTTCTCAAGTTTGAAACAATGAAAAACAGTGAAGCAGCAATAAAAGGATCCAGAAGTCACCTGTTTGGACATTAAATATAGCTCTTAATATATCACAGATCTGCATGCAGATCATGACAAGACGACCTAAAAAAAATAAAAAACTCTTTTGTGACTCACCTGAGGGTCGTGACCCAGTCTTTGGGAAACGCTGCTGTAGATGATTTCACATCAACCTGAGGCCGAGGGACTGAAGATGGAAATGAGCCACATCGGCTTTTACATTACTATATAACATTCAAAAATTATAACACTTTAATACTTTACATTTTTACATTTGAAATGTTCATTAATATGTGCTGCCCCTTTACAAATAAAGAAATAAAAAAATAAAGAAATATAAAGAAATAAGAGCAGTGAGTATGAGGCAGGATCACTTCTAATAGAGTTCTGTTCAGTGACTTCACAGTGTCACAGTAATGAGGACACCACACCTCTATGTGCCTCTCTCTCTCTCCTCCCCTCTCTATCCATCTCATTCTCTCTCTCTCTCCACCAATTTATCACCACTTTATTTTTATGTTCTTATGTACTTTCTCTCTCTCACCTCACACTGAGCAGCCCCCCTCTCTCTCTCTCCCCTCTCTCCCTTCCCCCTCTATCCCTCTCTTACCACACACTGAGCAAGTCTCTTTTTCCTCCTCCTCATCCCCCTTTCTTCTCCCTCTCTCCCTCCCTCAGAGCAGGTGAGTAGTTCCTCTTGACAGTTCCTCTGTGGCTCCCCGGGGCCGCTGCTCCTGTGAGTCTTTTGTCATCTTTAAACAAGACACAGCCCTATTCTCCTCCTCCTCTTCTAATCACTCCTCCTCTCCTCGTCACGTGATCACACTCTCTCTCTTATGTCCCTTTCTTTTTCTCTATCGCTCCTATTTTTCTGTTTGCTCTATACTCTCTCTCTCACCACACTCTCCTCCTCCTCTAGCTCTCCTGCTCTCCTTCTCTACTCCTCCCCCTCTCCTAATCACTCCTCCTCTCCTTCTTTTCTCTCAGATGACCTGTAAATGGAATACTTCACACTCTGTCTGGGGGATCTGTCTCCTCCTCAGATCTGGAGGTGATCATTTCATTTCATTCTTTCATTACGAGCGCCTCTTGTGTCCTGCTCCTGTCCCCATCTCTCTTTTCTCCTCTACCCCTTTCTCCCCTCTATCTCTCTCTGTCCGTTCTTCTCTTCTCTCCCTCTCTCATCCCTCCTTTCTTCTCTTTCTCTTCTTCCTTGTTGTTTCTGGGCACGGTGGTGTATTAGAGCAGGACTTTCTCATTGCTGCTGGAAGGTTGTGGGTTCCATTCCCAGACAGAGTGAGTCTGTTGCATTTATGGGCCCGTGTGTGACTGGGATTCACTAAAGCTGATTTTTAATTCGCTCGTTTAATTTGTTTGCTGCCATATTCACCAGCGCCCAGTTACGAACACCGCCACATTCATTTACATTTCATTTACATAGAAAATGAACATGGGTTTGGTTAGAAACGCCCTCTGAACTTCCAAATATGACCAGTATGGGTTTGGTGTTATGACACGTGAAAGTGGGAGGGAGAGAGTGATGAGTGAGTGATGTCCAAACTAGGGAGGGGCATGATTAGTCGATTAATCGATAATGATCATTAAGAATTTCATCGATTATGTTCATTTTAATGAATGTAGGTTGCTGTGTGTAATGTAGGGTGACCAAACTTCCATGTCCGGGGACAAACAGGGGTGTGTACATGTGTCTCTGCGCTCAGAAGGAGCGAGACACAAACAGTGGGTCAGTCTGCAACATACTGAAGCACAAATGTGGATTTAATAATAATAATAATAATAATAATACATTTTATTTATATTGCACTTTACATAAAATAATTCAAAGTGCTACAGGTAAAACAATGAGTAAAAAGGTGCATCGGAAAAACAGTGGATCAAGCTAAAACCAGTGCAGAATTTATAAGATAAAACCAGAATAAATACAATTAACAAAGGCTTTAGTAAAAAGGTGTGTTTTAAGATTTTGTCATTTAACAATGACTTGTACAAGAAATTCCACACTTTCTGTTCCAGTCGGGACAAGTGTGAGGCCATGTGCACAGTGTATAAAGCAGGTACATATGTTTCATGTCCAGTGGGAAAAAGTTCACCAGGACACAGAAAACATGAAAAAGTTTTGCCAGGTGAGAGTCGCTCAATGTCGATGACGAGGCCCCACCCCCCTCCCCCCGTACAGTGTCCTGGTTTTCACAAACACAAATATGGGCACACTAACCTGTATTCACCTGAGTCATGCCACATCAGTGACACAAGAGCTGTTTGTTTTTTTTTCTTCGCTTAGTTTATGCAAATTAGTCATGTGGTTTTAAGTTTCATTTCTGTTGCGCAAATCTGCATTAAACACATGAAAATGTCAAACAGCTGATGTGGCTCTAGAGTGGTTACGGTTTATATGTCATAAAGTTGAATTTATTTATGCAGATTAGTAGTGCAGATAGTAATAATAATGATGATCATTTTAATGATTAATCGATAATCAATCGTTAATTCTCTCAACGATCGATTAAGAAAATTTTATTGAATGCCCATCCCTAGTCCAACCTCACATGACGCTCTCAGGGAGGAAGATTTAAAACTTACTGCAATAAGTGGACACTTTATTGTATTTATCATGCTTTGTATGATCACGGACCCATGGTAAATAGTGGGGGGGGGGGCTGCTCATGGGTCAGGGGGCTGATGGGGGTGCAGGCTGTGTCAGAGGCCTGTGTGGAGAACACTGGGGCTGGGACACTGTTCTATAAAACTCCTCATAAATGTTATTGGATCACAGTCATATGTTTTTAGGAAATAATTTAAGAAAACTGTTTGTTTGTCTCCTCAGATGTCCTCTCTTTGTAACTGTCTCCATGTCTCCTCAGATGTCCTCTCTTTGTAACTGTCTCCATGTCTCCTCAGATGTCCTCTTGTTGTAACTGTCTCTCTGTGTCTCCTCAGATGTCCTCTCTGAAGGCCAAACTGAAGAAGGCGTCCACGGCGACAGGCAGTGGAGTGTCTCGAGCCTTCCTCCGAGCTCAGGCCGCTCTGTTTGGGACGTACAGAGACGCACTACGATACAAACCTGTAAGAACCTCCACTCTCACCTGTGATTGACTTGCGTGTTATTTTGTGTGTATGTATGTTTATGGAAGAATGTTCAGGAGTTACCATGGTGACACAATGCACACACTAGAAGACACTGTCAAGTTTTAAAAAAGTCTTTAGAATTTCATTTCTCTTGAAAAAGTTTTACGATCAAAATTAAAACAAGGTCAACAAATGTTAAACATAACAACAATTTGAATACATGTATGAAAGTCATCAATAAATATGGAAGGATTCTCAGAAAAAATGAGCATCAAACCTCCATGTTTGTTTTCCGAGTGGGATGTGTCTATTGACAAAGTCGACCTTTTCTAATCTTTTGAACCATATCACTTTTGCTTCTGGTTCTGATATTGTCATATTTTAGTTTTGGGATTCGGACATCGTTAATTGTGTGATTGTTGGACCCTAACAGCGGAAAACGGGCTTCAGAAGTTTGCAAACTCCATAACTGCAAAAGGGAATCCGAAGCCTATTTTCCGCTGCTAGGACATTCCAACAACCACACAAGTACGATGTCAGAATTCCATAAGTAAAATATGAAGATATCAGAACCAGAAACAAAAGTGATATGGTTCAAAAGACTTGAAAAGATCGACTTTGACAATAGACACATCCCACTGTAAAATCAAACATTTTTCTGAGGATCCTTCCCAGTATGCATTGCACGATGACCGGAAGTCCGAAATTCGTGATGCGTGTATTGTATCTGGTGTTTTTCACCTGCATAATGAGTGCGATGTTGGTCTTAATTTTCACTTAAGTGGTTTTAAAAAGGTCTTACAAAATCTTAAATTTGGGGTAGTCAAACCTGGTCACCCTGGTCTTATACAGTATGGAATTACATCTATATAAACAGGAGCCTCTGTTCCTGCACCACCAGACTCAACAGCTTCATCCAGCAGGCTGTTAGGATGCTGAACTCTCTCCCCTCTCTGACCACCAGGGAGCCAGGAACAGATCTCCACAAAGAACACTTAGACTCAGACCCTCCCCAACTCCCCCAAAACACTGTCTTGTGCCTTACCTTTTGCACTGTTTACATTTATTATTATTTACACACATGGGAGTGAGAAACACAACTCCAGTTCTTCTGTGTTTTTTTTTTTTTTGTATGAAGAATTAACAGTAAACTTTTTGAACTTGAACTTGAACTTGAAGAATGTTCCTAAGGTTGGTTTTAACTTTCTATTTCCATGTAATCATGCAGGTGACCTTCTAGAAGTCACATGTTGTACCTTTAAAGCAAAAAAAAAAGAGTCTTATTTCTTCCTCCAAACTCTCCCATCTGCTCCAAACCAGAGTGTCTTACTGAGAGAGGACTTAGTGTGGCCCTCTCCAATAATAAGAGCTAATCTGATAATTGACCTGAACAAATGAGTGAACCTGAATCAGTTTCTTGCCCAGCCGTCCATTATATTTATGTTTAACTCAAACGAAGTTGTTGTTAATTCACTGAGAGTCTGTGTCAGTCTGCAGCTCAGAATCACTCAAATGTCAAACGTCCACAAACATTCTGGACTTTCTCTTTGAAGATCTTTTAGCCTCGTTTGGTGTGAGACCTGTTCTGAACCTGCACTCTCTCTCTCTCTCTCCGTCTCCCTCCCTCTCTCCTCTGATCACTCTTTCCTCGCAGCGTATCACTGTGAGTCCTGTTTGTCAAATAGCTGCTGCTTTGTTCCTTTGGCTTTGAGATTAATTGGAGTTTGTGGACTCCAGGAGCCTGTGTGCTGCATTATTGATGTGAGCTCGTCTACTGTGTGTGTGTGTGTGTGTGTGTGCGTGCACATACGTCTGTGTGTGTGTGTGTGTGTGTGTGTGTGCGCGCACGTACGTCTGTGTGTGTGTGTGTGCGTGCACATACGTCTGTGTGTGTGTGTGTGTGTGCGTGCACATACGTCTGTGTGTGTGTGTGCGCGCACGTACGTCTGTGTGTGTGTGTGTGTGTGCGTGCACGTACGTCTGTGTGTGTGTGTGTGTGTGTGCGTGCACGTACGTCTGTGTGTGTGTGTGTGTATGTGTGCGTGTGTCTGTGTGGTTGTGTGTCTGCGTGGGGTGTGTGTGTGTACGTGTGTGTGTGTGTGCCTATGTGTGTGCGTATGTGTGTGTGTACATGTACGTGTGTGTGTGCGTATGTCTGTACATGTGTGTGTACGTGTGTGTGTGAAGGGGTGTATGTGTACGTGTGTGTGTGTGTATGCATACGTGTGTGTGTGTGTGTGTGTGTGTGTACGTGTGTGTAGGGGTGTGTGTGGGTGTACATGTGTGTGTGAAGGGGTGTGCACGTACGTTTGTGTGTGTGTGTGTAGGGGTGTGTATGCGTACGTGTGTGTGTGTGTGTGTGTGTGTGTGTGTGTACGTGTGTGTAGGTGTATGTAGGGGTGTGTGTGTGTGTGTACGTGTGTGTAGGGGTGTGTGTGTGTGGGTGTACATGTGTGTGTGAAGGGGTGTGTGTACGTGTGTGTGTGTGTGTGCGTGTGTGTGTACAGAGGTATAGGAGGGCTGGTTCTCCTCTAAAACCACAGCAAAGATAAAAAAAGAGGACAGAGATAGAGACAGAGGAGAAAGAGATGAGAGGAGGGAAGAGGAGGAGGAGAGAGAGGAGAGAGAGATAAGAGGAGGAGAGAGAGAGGAGAGAGAGATAAGAGGAGGAGAGAGAGAGGAGAGAGAGATAAGAGGAGGAGAGAGAGAGGAGAGAGAGATAAGAGGAGGAGAGAGAGAGGAGAGAGAGATAAGAGGAGGAGAGAGAGAGGAGAGAGAGATAAGAGAAAGAGACAGAGAGGAGGAAATACTGGACTTGACTGTATTAGTTTGGACATTCACTGAGCCTTATATTACTGGACTTGAATACTTTTTGTATTTATTTGTTTATTTATTTATTTATTTTTATTTATTATTTATTTATTTATTTTTAAACAGAGAAAATATATAAGATAATTACATTCAAATGGTGTGGAACCATAACCTGATTTCAGCAGCCGGTTTCACTTCGTACAAATCGTCTGACCTCATAGTGTCAGAATTCGTTCACTTGACTGTAGGTGAGTACTTTTTATCATTTAACCAATCACTGCTGTTTGGTCGTGATGTATGTAATGCGCCGCTAATGGGGTTAACTGGTATATTAAGCTTTTCCCAAATCTCATAGGAAGAAGGACAATAACGTCTTTCCCCTTGATAAACTTCACCAAACATTCTCTTGTTCTGACTTTAAATCCTCGATCTCAGGAATCGTTGACAAGACAGAATATATGTCTCTTCTCTGATTGGCTGGTGCCTGAACTCGCACTTCTGGGGTTTTTGCAAATCATCTAGTGTATTCTGATTCCTGACCTAGTTGCTGGAGAGAAATGGAATTGAGTGGAGACACTAGGTGGCACCAGCCTGAGTAGTGGAACCAGGCTTATCAAACTTTTTACACCAAAACGCTGCTCGAGTGTTTGTCCTCTGATCTGAAGGTTGGCAGTTCAAATCCCATTCTCGACATAAACATCAGAGTGTCAGATCTACTGACCCGATTTCAGATCTCACAGATGAATACTGCTGTTGTGTCCTTGGGCAAGACACTTAACCCACCTCGCCCCCAGTGTCTGTGTATACTAGTGTGTGAATGTGTGAGTGGTTTCTTGTTGTAAAACTCTTTAAGCCTTGAAAGTGGAAAAGTGCTGCATAAAAATGACACCAAAGATAAATAACAGTTAAACAACACATTTAGATCACTTTTGTCTTATTGTAATTTTGTTTTAAGGAAATAAATGCTGTTAAACTGGACTGGTCAACTGATACTAGATATTGATTATCAGCAGATACTTAAAGGTGCATTGTGTAACTTCAGTGTTTCCCACAGAAAATTGGTCATTGGTAAAACAGTGAACAGGGGCAAAAGCGAAGACAAAGCGAAGACAAAGTGAAGACAAAGTGAGGAGAAAGTGAGGACCGGGGTGGGGGGTGGAGAGTCTATGTCAGCAAAAGTGAGGACCGGGCGTGATGACCGTAAGCGGCCGCCCTAACTATAAAGCTCTGAAGGAAACTCATAACTTTTCTAGTTGAGGGTCTGTCAAAAGCTTTCTGGAATGTTTCACAGTATGGCATTAAACCTTTCTATCTTCATGGAAACCAAACCAGACCAAGTCCCAGTTCAGATCTGTGGAGAGGCGACCCCGCTCACAGTCAGAATGTCTGTTTTTCTAGGTATTTTTGAGCTCTTAAACCACTTGTAAATTAATAAATGTAAAATTGAGATGTTTAATGTCACACTGTGGAACATTCCAAGCAGAACAATGACATCTCCATAAAAATAACCGGAACTGAAAAGTGCATCTTAAGTTCAAACTTCACTTACGTCTTTGTGACAGATCCTCCTGATGCTGAAGCGTGTGTGATGTTCAGAGGTTTTTCCTGGAGACAGATTGGACCTTCTCGTCTTCAGACCGATGTCTCCACAGAACACGCACGGTTCTGCAGGGGAGCCACGCTGAGCTGCAAATGAAACAATAGCGCCACATGCTAGCTAACAGCGTAAGGGTCCCTCAGCTGACTCCCCCTGCCCTCCCACCACACCCCGATCCCCTCAGACCCCCTCGGAGCTCCACACCTCCAGCCCGTCTCCACATGTGCTAACCCAAAGAGCCGCAAATAGAAATTATTTTTACAAGTGCAGATGAAGTGTGGAGAGGTTAGAGTGTGTGTGTGAAGGACAGATGTACACACCGCGGGGGGTAAATAGTGTTTCTACAGAGAGAAAATCGAGTTTGCATGTTCTCTCTGTGTGTGATGGTTTCCACTGAGTACTGATTCTAGATGAGTAAAAGTATGAAAATCAACTTAATAATATAATAATAGATCATATACTTTATTTTCTCTCAAACAGAAAACACTCCATACACACTCACTAGAATCATGTGGATGCTTTCAGACCTGGAACTGTCAATCTCTACTGAAGATGTGTGAAGAATCTCTCAGTCGTCCAGCTAGAATCCATGGCGAGGAGAAAATTCAGTTTGTCACTTCAACACAGAGCTCAAGTGGTGCCTACAAGCACAGAGGGAAAGGAGAAAGAAGAACAACATGTGCAGAAAGTCCTCTCTGTTTGTGGATATCCAAAATGGGCCTTCAACAAAACCAAGAGAACTAAAACACAGGACAACAGAGAATCAGAACCCAGGAGAAAGGGGGGAATTATTACTTACATGGCTGGTGTTTCTGAAAAACTGCAGAGGATCTTCAGACAACATGAGATCCTGGTCTATTTCAAACCTACGAACACTCTACAGAAACTGGTCCAACCAAAGGACAAAACACCGAGCCACAGACAAAGCAATGTGCTCTACTCCATTCAGTGCAGTGAACCCTACATTGGAGAAACTAAGCAGACACTTCACAAGAGGATGAACCAACACAGTCGAGAGAGCAGCAGTGGACCTCAGTCTGCTGTTCATCTCCACTTAAAAGCCATGGACCACTGATTTGAGGACAGCCAGGTACAGATTTTAGCCAGAGAAAAGAACTGGTTTGAGAGGGGAGTGAAAGAAGCCATTTTTGTTAAGAAAGAAAATCCTTCTCTAAACAGAAATGGACTCAGACACCATCTGTCTCCTATTTTCAACTCCATCCTCAAATCTAATTCAAACAAGAGAACAACAGGTGTATCAGGTCAGGTCCAGAGGTGTGGAAGCTCCATTATGGCCATGAATTGTTCTGTTAATTAGACCCCACACCCTGTACAGGTCAATAGGCCAAATTAACAAACAGAAACTGTAAACAAGTGTGTGTGTTAGTTTCAGTGCAGTTAGCTCCTCCCTGCAGATATAAGGAAGTGTCCACCAGCGTCTGACCAGAACTGAAGAAGCAGCTTGGATGAGCTGAGAAAAATCGTCAACCAAACTAACTTTTGTCCAGTCGATAAACTGAATTTTCTCCTCACTAATCCCTACTGATAAAGGGAAAATGAAAACTACCACTTCATGTCTCAAAGCATTTTGAGCTTTTATACATGTAGACAAACTGTGGTGGCACGGTGGCTGAGTGGTTAGCACTCATGCCTCACAGCCAGAAGGTTCCGGGTTTGATCCCTGGGCCTTTCTTTGTGGAGTTTGCATGTTTCTCCTCATGTCTAGATGGGTTTCCGAGTACCCCGGGTTCCTGAATCAACCCAAAACATGTTACACAGGTCTCCAGGAAGAACAGATGATAGTCAAGGTCAGTTAAATACAATCAATCAATGAACCTGCCATGGGACAACAGGTGGAAATGAGCGCTGGTGCTACAACCTGGTACAAACATCTCTCCTGTTAAGGTTCATGTACAAATTGTGTGCTGTCCCTGTCTCATTAAATAAAGTAAAGTAAGTAAAGTCATAAAGATTTACTCAAACATGTGTGAATGAAACAAAACACAAGTCCAGCTCTGTTTTTGAGGAGGAAACAACATTCTCAAACTCCACAAACACAACTTAAAGAGTCACTTTTGTGTAATATAGGACCTTTAACCTGGATTATGTTTTGACAATACTGGAACTATTCAACAGTTCTTCGTTTACACAAGCTTCAAAATTCATCTCATAATGTAACTGTCCCGTTAAAGGTACATTGTGTAACTTTTATGCTAGAGGGTCTGTCAAATCCTTTTCTCCATGGAGATTGAAGATTATTGCTTTGTCTGGAATGTTTCACAGTATGGCATTAAACCTTTCTATCTTCATGGAGACCAAACCAGACCAAGTTACAGGTCAGATCTGTGGAGGGGCGACCCCCCTCCCAGTCACAATGTTTGTTTTTCAAGGTATTTTTGAGCTCTAAAACCACCTGGAATTGAATAAATGTAAAGTAGAATGAAACTGATATAATGTGAGTTGGAGCTGCCGATAGCCGATATAATCACCGATATATTTAGTGATGTAAAAATTCACTGTAAATCTTGAATTGTTTAAAAAACTTAGGTTTGGCTCTAGTGGATTTTAAATTGGGTTTATTTAGGCAACATTTATTGTTATTCTGCCTCTTTACATCATATTTACAGACAGTAGGTTGACTTAATGGCATTTTTGCATCACATTCTAGACACTAGTGATGGGTATTCCAGTTCTTTTTAGAGAACCGGCTCTTTTGGCTCGGCTCACTAAAAGCAGCTGGCTCTTTTGGCTCCCAAGCGGCTCTTCAGATTGTTTTGTTGCAAGCAGGACTAAAGCAGGACTAAACCAGGAGTGAAAAAGGACTAAACAAATCTAAACCATGTGTAAAACAGGACTAAACCAAAACTGAACCAGGACTGAGTGTCGGGACTCGGTCTCTATCTCTCTCCGTCTCTCGACCCCAAGATTAGTCCTGGTTGATTTATTTCATGCTGAACTACAGCCAAACATGCACGTTTTTTCTATCCTATGCATACGCAGATTTCTGAAAGTTTCGTTTTCAGCCGCTGCCACTGTCAAACTCCTACGAGTCTGCACGCGGTGTGAAGAGAAAAAAAGTCAAAGAAAGAGAAAACACGGCTCCCAATAAGGAGCCGGCTCCCGTCGTTTGCTTCAAAGAGCCGACTTCGTTCATGACTACTAGCTAGTAAAGAAACTACTGCTATTAGCCTTTAGCCGTAAATGCTGCGCACCGCGGTAATAATTATATTCACAAATGTCATAATTCACACCACTATTCACATCTCAATTACATGTCAATGCAGGTCCAGTAACAAATAAATGGCCAATAAAGTCACTTTACAATAGACCAATAGAAGAGAAAACAGTCTGTATATGTGGGAGAGCTACAGCAGCTAATCGCTAACAAATGACCAAAACTAGCTTCGTCGACATTTCCAACACTCAGCGCTCACACAGGCTCCTCCCACATCACAAGTCTGAACTAATAAATGTCCTTTTAATCCAGACTCAAACCGATTGTTGTAAAAAGAATATAATGTCTGTGTTTGGATCTATGTCTGCGAGTGTAAACAAACACACGTGAGTGACGTGACGTGATGTGAGTGACGTGTGTTCAGGGACAGTATGGACACACACACAGACAAATGACTCCGCAGATAAATACTGATGTGGAGCCACATATTTGGACATTTATCTGTCTGTAAATTGGAGTAAATGAACATAATGTAGAGAGTCTAAGCTTTATAACGACGTATCACATGCCCACATGAAATATCGGCCCCATCAGCAAACATATCGGCTAATAGCCAATATGTCTCCAGGTGCCCATATCAGCCAATCAACCAATATATCAGTCAGGCTCTAGTAAATATAACCCTTTAAAATATAAAAAAAAAAATAGTGAATAAAATACTAGTTTCCAGGCAGAACAATGAAAGGTTACACACCTTTAAGCACCTTTAACACTTATTTTGTTTTTCTCTCATCTCTAACCCGTCTTATATCTGTCCTTTTCCAAACTCTTTAGAAAGTTGATGCTAGCGGAGCCTTCTTCCTGTGATGTAATCCAGGACACTGCTCCCTCCTCCTCCTCCCTCCATCCCGCTTCTATAAACACTCTTATTTTCATCCTCTTCTCTGTAATCTCACCCCGAAAAGACAAAGCGCATTATTGTTTTATAGCACCAGAATTCACAGCGACAATAAGAACCACGCGAGAGGAGCGGCGTTAATTAAAGCGAATGTAAAACGAGCTAACGGCTGTGACTCGCCTCCAGGTTTGTCGTTGCGTTTCTTTCGCCCAAAGCCCAAAACCATGATGTAAGCAACAGTAATTTTGTGATAATATTTTAACGTTTTTGCCTGTTCTGTTGCAATAAGATCTTTGTTGTTTTTTTTCCATTGTTCCTTTTTCTCGTTAATGAAGAAGTGAACCGAGGCAGAGCTTAATTAGAGCGGACTTCTCTGGTACACATTGTGATTTAAAGCTCTGTTGTTTGTCGAGTGGGGGAGCAGAGGAGGAAAGCTGAGCGTTTCTGACCCCCCAGCGAGGAGGTTGTGGGTTAGATTCTCGGCTAATTACACCTCAGAGTGGGACGTGTGTTTGTGCGTTGTGTTACAGTGACGTGTTGTGTTACTGTGGGTTTAATAGAACTTTTCTACGTGACACCGTTAAACAAATTTGAAATGGAGATTTGTAGAAAACATAGTTTGGGTTGTTCAATTCAATTCAATTCAAGTTTATTTCTATAGCACATTTAAAACAACTTCAGCTGACCAAAGTGCTTCACATACAAGTTACAAACACATATATACAGAAAACATGGGAAAACTACAGTACAAACACCAAGATAATCTGACTAGCTCCTATTAAATGTCAGGGTAGAAGGGGTGAGTTTTCAGTCTCGTTACAGACTTAGAGGATCTGACAGGAAGAGGAAGGTTATTCCACAATCTGAGCGCTGCCATAGAAAAGTCTCTGTCACCTCTCGTCTTGAGACTACATTTGGATTTGACCAACAGGAGCTGGTCAGCTGATCTCAGGGCTCTGGGCAGAGTACAGGGCTGCAGTAGCTCCCTCACACTAGGGTGACCAAACGTCCGTTTTTCCCCGGACATGTCCGTATTTTGCGTCTTGTCCTGGGCGTCCATTTTATTTTTTATTTTTTAAGTGATGGAAATGTCCGGGTTTTCATTACCGTTCATTGGGGGCATTAAACTGAGCGGCTGTCATAGCGTCTGGTCTGTGACTCAGAGGGAGCGAGCAGACACAAACAGTTGGTCAGTCTGCAACATACCGAAGCGTAAATGTGCATTTAACAATGACTTGTACAAGAAATTCTCAGTTTTCCATCCCATCGAGACAAGTGGGAGGCCATGTGCACAGGTTGTGAGGTGAGAGTACAGTCGTCCCTCGTTTATTGCGGGGGTTACGTTCTAAAAATAACCCTCAATAGGTGAAATCCACGAATTATTCAACTTTATATTTTACAGTGATTCTATCTGTTTTAAGGCTGTAAAACCCCTCAGCACAAACTTTATACACTTTTCTCACACAGGACACTTACAATCCTTTTTACATTATTCTTAAAACTTATTGCTGCTGTCGTCCTTTTGTTATTTTCCTCCTTCTTTATGTAACGAACCCAAGATTCATTTATTCCGTAATGGAGACCAACAGCGCAGAGTCCTGCACGGGTCCATTTTTGGAGACCTGCAGTACAGAACCGCACCTGCCCGTTAACCTGTGATTATATCAAACTTTTGCGCTGCCTACTCCATGGACTGAACTAAGACTAAACCAGGACTGAAACAGGACTCACTGTCAGGACGGGCTCAGAGGTGACGCAGGAGAAAAGACCGGCTCAGCTCCGCACCTCACGGAGGTAAACGCGGCAATTGCCCGATCGCGCTTTGCAGACAAACTACTCGGTCTTCTCTCTCTTAAGTCCAAGATTAGTCCTGGTTTAGACCTGGTTAAGTCCTGACTCACCCATGTGTTAAAAAAAAAAAAAAAAAAACATGCAAAATTGACACACACACAAAAAAAAGAAAGAAAGAAAAAGAAAGAAAAAAAAATCTACGAAACAGCAAGACCGCGAAAGGTGAACCGTGATATAGTGAGGGACGACTGTAGTTCGAGGCCTCACCTCCCACCCCCTGTAAGGTGTCCGGGTTTTCACAAATGGAAATATGGTCACCCTACCTCAAACCGACAGGACCCATAGAGAGCAAACATTTGAAAACAATTAATAACATTTTAAATTGCACCTGATATAAGACAGGAGCCAGTGCAGGTCACACAGAACAGGTGTGATATGTTCATGTTTCTTAGTATTTGTCACACACGAGCTGCAGTGTTCTGGACGTGTTATAAATGCTGCAGGAGCCCTGGTCTAACCCTACATACAAAGAATTACTATAGTCCAGGCAAGATGTTTGTTAGTGTGTTCCAATTGTAGAAAATAATGATTGGAAATGATCGATTGAAATCACAAAAATTTATTTCCCTATTCAATACAATTCTAATAGAGAGCTGTGGGTCAAATCACTGTCCCTCATGGCCTACAGCTACACAAGACTTACGTCAGGTGATCTGAACACCTGCGTCTGTCCCTTCACCCAGAAATATACATCCACATGAATATGCAAATGATATGTTGACCAGGTTCACTCCTTGGATCCTCCCTGAAGCCTCTCCATTTATGGGGATGACCAGATCTATTTAGGTTTGGTGCCAGCCAGGATGACCCCTCATCAGCTGCTCTCTAAAGGATTTCCTTAAAAAGACACAACCTTCATCTCTGCAAAGGGAATACCTTAAAAACATATATGTTTTCACACAGTGGTACCTTTAAACATATATATCAGATGTCAGTGGTTAAACATTAACTCATTGTGTGACTTCATTAACAATATTGAAACAAATATATAATTTCAGTATTTAATATATGCATGTAGTACACTCACAACACTTTATTACTTGTTACGGCCTTCATGTTACAAAAGCATGGATCGCTCTATCGAACTCTGCCCGTGGGAGGTAGAATTTTACTTTAGCGAGGAGCCTCAACTGAAAGAAGCTGGACTTAATCACAGAGCTAATGTGCTTGTCCAGTTTGAACATGGAGTCCACAATCAGCCCAAGATTCCTCACTGCAGGAGACAACAGGAGGACTGAGGAACAATCACACTGTCCTGCCCAAGCACTGGGTTAGTTTGTCCAAACACCACAATCTCATTTTCTTTTTTTTTTAATGATTTAGATTCAGGAAGTTTGCACTCAACCAGGTCTGTACGTCCCTGAGACAGTCCTGAGACAGGGTTGTGTCAAATCTGGCCAGGTTACAGGTCAGCTCTGTGGAGAGGCAAGCTCACTCACAACAGGAATGCATGTTTTTCAAGGGATGATTGAACAATAAAAATAAATGCAAGATAGAAGTTTGTTGCCATAGGAACACTGTAAGCAAAGTTGAAGCAGTTCCGTAAAGACAAGCAGCTGACAAACCCAAGTCCCAGAAAAGTTACAACTTCAAATTTCTTAATCACAATAGTCATCTAAAAGGATTGAATTAAAGAAATAGTTCACAGATTACTGCTTTAGAAAGACGCAGTGCCCAATGGGAGCTGATGTTGCTGCAAACATCATCACAAACAGAGTTGGTGTTAGATTTGTTGAGGATTTTTGTTGAGATTTGTTGTATTTCAAGTCTTCATTGACCGTGTGTCCCGAGCAGCGTTCACTTATCTCTACATTCACGCTCAAACACCTGACGTGCCCACTCTGCCTTCTATGTACCTCAGAGATGATTTTAGAATTGTGAAACACCCTAAAGAAACACAGATACTGCTGGATACACAGATACTGATATTAAAGCTGAGTCGCCCCATGTGACATATCACCACCAACAGATCCGTAACATCGACAACTCTTCAACTCCTGTGGATATCTGCACATCACGCTCACGAGCAGCAGATTTTGTTTTCATTCATACCAAAATGACTGTGCTGTTTCACTGACTTGAGAAAATAAAATTGTAGAAGAAAATGAGTACGTCACAGTGGGCGTGTGCCGATGGAGGTGAACGCACTGCATGATCAGCAATATGACGCCTTGAAAATAAGTGATAAAGATGACATAAACATGCACAAATCACTGCAAATACAACTCCAGGAGGTAAATGAGAAGAGGAAACCCCTATAACATGATTAAACTCTCTGAAAAGTTGATTTTGCAGAGGAGGAGTCCTTTAAAAATCACCCTAAATACTGTTAGAATAATAGTAATACTTGTAATGCTCTACATGTTTGTCTAAGCTTCTTAAAGCGCTCCACTACGGCTTTATTTATTCACTTCACAACATACACACACATTTACTAGGCAATGCGAGCGAAGTGTCTTGCCTAATGACACATCGATAGAACATGGTCAGAGTGAGAATTGACCCTGTGTCTTCCAGGTTGGAGGATCACTACTTTAAACACTGAGCCACTTGCTTATTCATTCATATGTATGCGTTTCCTTGTTTGGTCCACAGGGGGAGCCGATCACGTTCTGTGAAGAGAGCTTCGTGAACCATCGCTCCAGCACCATGAGGAGCTTCCTGTCCATGGCCGTCAACCTGCAGCTCTTCAAACAGGTCTGTTGTTTGAAGTTCTCACATTAATAGAGACATGTTTTGCTAAATGTTGTATATAGTTGTATATAGTGATTCATATATTTCACCATCCCCCTACACACAGCAACTGGAGGGTTCAAATTTCAGAGTAAACTATTTCAGAGTTGTATTTAACACAAAACGTGTTATTTTAACTATTTGAAAGTTAAATGTGTGTTGGAGTTGGGGTTATTTGCCAGAGTTGATATGGTTGAAGTTAATTCAGCTTCTCTCATTGTTATTTTGGCTCCTCCCACCACCATTTCAAACTCCCACGAGAGAAGACCAGTTTGAACCAGTTTTGTTCATAATGTCATCTTAAATTAACTCCAAAAAAGTGTAAAAATAAATAACTCTGTGTTGTTTAGCAAAAACAGGATAACCCTTCAAAGTGTTATCTTTTTACTCTCAAAACGTTAATATAACTCTTGAATTTGGTGTTAAATAGGAACTTTGGTCCAGTATTACTTCATTAACATTTCCAAAAAGTTCAATTATCTCTAGAACAAATTTGATTCATATAAACCCTGAGAAAATGTTCAAATTGATTTGGTGAGAGTCAGTTTTAACACTTCACTTTTTGCTGTGTAAACTTCACTGACATTGAGTATATAAATTATAAAATAATACAATATATTAAACATGTATAATATATATCTTTGTCATATAAAAGATGATCTAGATGCAGTACAGTAGTTTGCTGGTGTGTCTGGGCTCTGGTCTAAAGTGTGTAGTGCAGCACACGTTGTATGTGAGTGGGGTTTGTAGAAGTCCCTGTCACCTGCACATTTATAACACTTATAATGGTTACACACTTCAGTTTTATACATCACCTTTTGACAGAAACTCTCTCACCTTAAACAAAGAGAGAAAAACAGTGATGTCGTGTGACTCTCGTCCTCTGTCACACTGTGAGGATGTTTCTCTTACTGTATTCTAGAATCAAAAATCAGAGCGTTTTCACACATTACAGTTTGTCTCCGTGTTTTGACAGCACATTTGTAAATGTGTACTTTAAATGGTGTTTTGGTGGAGGTGGATGGTGGAGAAGTGAAATTGTCAGATTGGTTTATAAATACAGACTGAAAACTGGAGGAAAGACAAGCTAAAGCCATGAGGGCCTGATACTGACACCAGACAGGAAATGTAGCACAGTATTGACTTCACCAGGTTGTGTTGTCTTTAAAAAGCCGAGAGCTGCTCCACTGTGGAGCTAATCATTATCACCATTATTTTGGTCAGTATTGAAATCATGATTATTCAAATTATTATTTTTTAGTTACATGATGCATTGATTCAGCATTTCTCTCCCTCAAAAAAAACAAAAAACTTTCATATGGAAAATAAATATCTATATATATTATATTATTATATTTCTTATGTCGTCCCCTCATCACAAACAGACCTGGACTTGTGTTTTGTTTCATTTTTAATACACAAATCCTGCATATTTAGGCTTCTAGGTTCTTCTCTCAAACAGACAACACTTTATTCCACCTTGTGATGTCATGTGGTAGTGTGCTCCACTGTGTTTTTAAACTCCACACACCTTCACTAGAATCATTTAGATCATTTCAGCTCTGGAATTGCCAAAACTAAAGAAAAGAATAAACTAAAAGAATTGCCTGAACTAAAAGTAAAAGGAGCTGTTTTTGATATGGTTTGACTGGAAATAACATAAAAGATAAATACATTTAAATGAAACACAATAAAAGATTGTAATAGAGAGAGATTTAAAGTAGAGGAGAGTAGGAGAGTGTTTTTCCCGTTGCTTCAGATGCTTCTGTTGCAGTAGCGTTCACACAGACTCTTATCAGGAGCCTCCTCTCTCTGTCTGTGTGGACGCCTCTTATCTTATCTGCTCTCTCTTTCTCCTTCTACCTCCCTTTCTCCTCTCTCTTTCCCTCTCCCCTGCTCTTCCTCTTTCTTCTTCTCTCTCCTCTCTCTCTCTCTCTCTCTCCACCCCCCCTCTCTCTTTACTCTCCACTCTCTCTCTTCTCCCCTCCCCATCTCCCTCCCTCTTTCCCCTCTCTTCTTTTTCTCCTTCTCCCTGTTCACTCCTCTCTCTCTTCCTCCCTCTCTCTTCTCCCCCTTCCTCTCGTCCCTCCCTACCTCTCTCACTCTCTCCCTCTCTCTCCGCCCCCCTCTCTCTTTACTCTCTCTACTCTCTCTCTTCTCCCCATCTCTCTTTCTCTCTCTTTCCTCTCTCTCTCTCCTTCTCCCTGGTCACTCCTCTCTCTCTTCCTCCCTCTCTCTGCTCTCCCCCTTCTCCCCCCCCTACTTCTCTCTTCTCCCCTCCTCCTCTTTCTCCCTCTTTCTCTCTCCCTCTTTCCCCTCTCCCTCTCCCTTTTTCCACTTCCTCTTTCTTTCTCTCTCGCTCCCTCTCTCCCCCCTCTCTCCCTGGTCACTCCTCTCTCTCTTCCTCCCTCTCTCTCCTCTCCCCCTTCCTCTCTCCCCATCCCTCCACTCCCCTTTCTCTCTACTCTCTCTTCTCCCCTCCTTCTCTCTCCCTCTTTCTCTCCCCCTCTTCCTGGTCACTCCTCTCTCTCTTCCTCTCTCTCCCTCTCCCCCCCTCTCTCCTTGTCTCTCTGTTCCTCCTTTTCCCTCTCTCTCTCTCCCTGGTGTCTCCTCCTTCTCTCCTCCCTCTCTCCTCCTCCTCTCTCATTAAAGCTCCCTCCCTCGCTCCTTCCCTCCGTCCTCCCTCGCTCCGGCGGCCCTGACCCTGCCTCGCTCGACCACACACGTCCAGCATAAATCGCCTGATACATACTTCACATTCTGTGCTGGTGGAGATGGAGTTTCTCTTCTTCTTCTTCTTCTTCTTCTTCTTTCTCTTTTCTGATTAACAGACTTTCGGGGGCCACGTTCAAATGACTGTTCTGACCTCCAAGAGCAAAACACGTCCATCACACAATACAACCAAAATTTAAAATACTTCCATTCTGACGAGGAGATGGAGGATTTCACTTCATACATTTTAAAGACGCACTGTGTAACTTTTCTGGTGAAGGGTCTCCATGGAGATCCTCTGTTTTGTCTGGAACGTCCCGCTGTGGCATTAAACGTCTCCATCTTGCAATTTATTCATTAATGTGGAGTTATATCGACCTAAAAACTTTCTGCGTTCTTCCTGTGAGTGGGCTCGCCTCTCCACAGACCTGACGTGGAACTTGGCCCTGTGGCGTCACCTGCTGTCTCTGTACGGATAAATAAATGTGACGCCGTACAGCGGAACATTCCAGGTAATATCTCCATGGACAAACATTGGTGATGGTCAAAAAAGAAAAGTTCCACAGTGCAACTTTTTTTTTGTTTTTTTACACTTTTTTTTTCCTTGTCACAAACAGACCTGGACTTGTGTTTTGTTTCATTCACACGTTTAACACACAGTCCCGCACATTTAGGCTCAGTTCTTCTCTCAAACTGAAAACATTCATGTGGTAATAACACAGGAAGTGCTCCACTGTGTTTTTAAACTCCTTCACTAGAATCATTTGGATTAAACTACCACTTCATGACATCACAGGCAGTGTTTTCAGGCCGACAGAGAACCCTGCCGGTGTCGGTTCCACGTCAAACTAACAAACGAAACTAACAAACTAAATAAACAAAGAAAAGTGTGTGTGGAACATGGAGGAGAAATCAAGTGACAAGAAAAATTGTGCCATGGTCAGAGGAGGAGAACAAATATTTCCACAGCAGACGCTGTAGCAGAGCTTGATGCAGATAAATAAAGATGTGTATAAGTAAGGGGTTAGGGGGTGGTGGTGTGTGTGTGTGTGTGTGTGGGGGGGGGGGGGGGGGGGGGGGGGTGACAGGTGCAGGAAGTTGAGAGGTGTGACCTGGTTCGGAGGTGACAGTATCCGAACAGGAAACGAGCCTTCCTCTGTTAATTTGACTTTGTTGTCTATATTGTAATACAGCTGCTTATGTCACAGTGTGAATGTGTGTGTGCGTGTGTGTGTGTGTGTGTGTGTGTGCGTGCGTGTGTGCGTGCGTGCGTGTGTGTGTGTGTGCGTGTGTGCGTGTGTGTGTGTGTGTGTGTGTGTGTGTGTGTGCTGTGTGTGTGTGTGTGTGTGTGTGTGTGTGTGTGTGTGTGTGTGTGCGTGTGTGTGTCTGTACTGCTCAAGGAAATAGAATGTAAAGAAGTAGAGGAGGAGGAGGAGGAGGAAGGTGTCTACAGGTTCAAAGTTTTAATGAAGCAGCTCAGAACAGGTGATATTTATATTAAATGTGTCACTTGTGTTTTGATCAGGAGGAAAACTCTGAAACACTGTGGTCCAAAACAAGAAAAAAGAAGAAATGATGTGAAGTGGCTTTTGCCAAAACTTGTATGAGATATCACCATCTGAGTGTGATCTTTTCATTTATTCATGCTGAAGATAATAAATAATAACCAAATAAAATGGGGCTATAGGTTCACTGTATTTGAATCATTTGATTCTTTATTTCCTGTGTAAATGACAAATATTATTTCAATGATAAATAATCACAATCCTGTGACTGTTGATTGTAACTGTCAGTCCTCTGGTTGTTTGCCTGAGATCCACTTCCTCACTACTTTACAGATATTTTACAAAGATGTGAGTCTGGTCACTGCTGAATCTCAGTTTCCAAATTGGCATGATTGACAGGTGAATTACCCAATCAAGGACACGTGTGGGCCGTCAGTGTTGGAAAAAATAAAGGAAAGAAATATCACAGGGAATTTTGAAAATTGATTTTATTGTTGAGTGACCAATGATTTTGCGTCACTGAAAAAATCAAATCTGACTGGACAATCTGGACTGGCTGAGCCTGAAACGCCAGACTGATAATGATCTGTATAAAAAATATGTGGAGAGATTGTCTGCTGTTCTCAAAGTGGGGTCTAGGGACTGCTGGGGGTCCCCCAACTGCACTACTACACTTTATTATGATTTACAATCCCAAACTTATAATTTGATGGAAACAGCTACAGCAATAAAATAAGGACAATGAGAAATGAATCTTTCATCTATATTTGGTTATAAAACTGGTGTGTATTTTGGAGTGACAGTGTTGTGGAGGGTCATAGGAGGTCCTCAGGATATTTACACACACATACAGGGTCCTGGTTCACATAGTGTGGATCTGCCAGGAAACTGGTTGGAAGGGAAACAGTTACTAACTACTGCACTGTGCCCGTGTGTCGACTGTCTCTGTGCTTGTTCAATGATTCTGTTCACTTCATTGATTAATGAAGTTCTCTTATGTGAAAATAATAGAATTCCAATATATTTTTGACAAGAGCTGTCGGTGGATTCCCCACTGGAAAAGACATGCACCTTTAATTATGTCTTTATGTCTCTTTCTGTTCGACATGACGCTGACGTGTTTGTGCTTCTTTCATTCCTAATTCCTGCTCTTGTTTTGGTTCTTGTTGGTCTCTGGTTCACATCAGCACCGGGACTCAAGTCTCCTCCAAAACTCTATCTGTCACTAATAACCTGCTCTGTCTCATCATGTCTGCACGCACTTCTCTTCCCTCTCTCTCTTCCTCCAATCCTCCTCTCTCCTTTCCTGCCTCTGTCTCTCTCGCCCTCACCCTCTCTCCTCCTGTCTCCCTCCCTTTCTCTCTCTCTCTCTCTCTTCTACTCTCCTCTCTCTTTCTCCTCCCTCTCTCTCCCTCTCCTCTTCTTTCTGTCTCCTTCTCTTTTTTCTCCTTTCCTTCTTTCTCCTTCTTTTCCCTCTCCCTCTCTCTCTCCCTATCTCTCCCTGTCTCCTCCTCCTCTCTCTCTCCATCTCTCCTCCTTCACACTTTTATTAAGTAAGTGACACAGTTGGAGGAGCAGCAGTCGTGTGTTTACTGTGTGAGATAAACTCCATATAGTTGAAGTAAATAAAATAGTCTTTATCACAGGTTTGATCTTTTCTTATTCTGTCTCGGTTTGGTGGATAGTCCCGTTAGTCGATATTTACCACAGTTTTATGTTCCATGTAGCATTCATTCTTCTGAATTTCAATTAAGAACAAAAACAATAAAATGGGAAAGCAGTTTTTCATTTTATTTTTCCATTTTAGTATCAAACAAACCAAAAAAAAAAAAAAGATTTTGACTTCTATTTCAATATTTAATTTAAAGTTCATTTCAAATAACACCAATCAAAAATGATTTAAATGTTAATATTTTATTCTCTCTGGTTTATTTGCCCTGGACTTTCTGCCGAAATGATGATTTCATGTTGTTTTAACAGTTCCCTGGTGTCCCAGAAGATACATCCAAGGTTTAAAAGACAATTGTCTGTTTTCATTTATTATTTTTTTGTGGAACTGAAAGGGCGGCCGCTCGTAGCTGTGGGCGTAAGGTCTGTGGTGCCTGTCGCAGCGGCAATCTCCAAACCTGGTGGTGGACACCAGAAGTAAGGGATGCCGTCAGGCTGAAGAAGGAGTCCTATCGGGCCTTGTTGGCTTGTGGGACTCCTGAGGCAGCTGATGAGCCCAGTGTGCTGCGGGAGAAGTTTGGGGAGACCATGGAGGAGGACTATCGGACGGCCTCAAAGAGATTCTGGCAAACCGTCCGGCGCCTCAGGAGGGGAAACAGAGCTTCACCAACACTGTTTACAGTGCAGTGGGAGAGCTGCTGACCTCGACTGGGGATGTTTTTGGGCAGTGGAAGGAATACTTTGAGGATCTCCTCAATCCCACAGTCACATCTTCCGAGGAGGCTGGGGACTCGGAGGTGGATTCGTCCATCACCCTGGCTGAAGTCACTGAGGTGGTTAAAGCTCCTTGGTGGCTCCAGGGGTGGATGAGATCCATCCTGAGTCCTTAAGTCTCTGGATGTTGTGGGTCTTGGCTGACACGCCTCTTCAACATCGCGTGGCGGTACCTCTGTACTGGCAAACCGGGGTGGTGGTCCCTCTGTATAAGAAGGGGGACCGGAGGGTGTGTTCCAGCTACAGAAGAATCACACTCCATGACCGGAGCAGGAGCTGTGTTCGTTGCCGGCAGTAAGTCAGACCTGTTCCCGGTGCATGTTGGACTCCGCCAGGGCTGCCCTTTGTCACCGGTTCTGTTCAATCTATTTATAAACAGAATTTCTAGGTGCAGTCAGGGGCCGGAGGGGGTCCAGTTTGGGGACCACAGGATCATCTCTGCTGTTTACAGATGATGTTGTCCTGTTGGCTTTAACAAACCAGGACCTGCAGCACTGGGGCGGTTTTCAGCCGTTTGTGAAGCGGCAGGGATGAGGATCAGCTCCTCCAAGTTCAAAGCCATGGTTCTTGACCAAAAAAAGGTGTCTTGCTCTCTCCAGGTGGGTGGAGAGTCCCTGCCTCAAGTGGAGGAGTTCAAGTATCTCGGGGTCTTGTTCACGAGTGAAGGGAGGATGGAGCGTGACATTGACAGGTGGATCAGTGCAGCATCGGCAGTGATGGTTGTTGCTGTATCGGCCTGTTGTGAAGAGGGAGCTGAGTCGAAAGGCAAAGATTTTGTGGTCAGTCTTCGTTCCTACCCTCACCTATGGTCATGAGCTTTGGGTAAGAACTGCTTGTATTACTGACACAAGCAGCTGAAATGAGTTTCCTCCACAGGGTGGCTGAGTGCTCCCTTAGAGATAGGGTGAGGAGCTTAGTCATACATGAGGAGCTCGGAGTAGAGCCGCTCATTCACATTGAAAGGAGCCAGCTCAAGGGAGGGCATCTGGTCCAGATGCCTCCTGGGATGTCCCACTGGGAGGAGACCCCGGGGAAGACCCAGGACACGTTGGGGGGACTGTGTCTCTTGGCTGGCCTGGGAACACCTCGGGGTTCCCTGGAGGAGCTGGAGGAGTGAAGGAAGTCTGGGAGTCCCTGCTTAGACTGCTGCCCCCGCGACGTGGATAAGAGGAAGAAAATGGATGGATGAAAGGGTTGTGTTTGAGTCTA
This sequence comes from Boleophthalmus pectinirostris, assembly GCF_026225935.1. Taxonomy (NCBI): domain Eukaryota; kingdom Metazoa; phylum Chordata; class Actinopteri; order Gobiiformes; family Gobiidae; genus Boleophthalmus; species Boleophthalmus pectinirostris. The sequence continues at coordinate 1,641,747 of NW_026571473.1, read as the reverse complement.
GTGTATTTATTGCTTGTTATATAATGTCAGTGTTTAACAGAGGACACAGAGCAGTAGGTGTTAACTTCACTTAGACACCGAGATCATCCATGTGGGCCATGTACATCCTGAGGAAACCGTCACTTTAGATGAATGTCTCCTTTCTCGTCTCCTTTGACCAAACAGTGTGAAATATTCCAGGCAAAATAATAACTTATCCATGGAGACATTCATACATGAAAAGTAACTTAGTGCACCTTTAAATAACTCAAAGAACCGATTTTAAAGCTCCAGACCCCAGAGCTGAGACCCCAGACCCCAAACCCCCAGACCCCAGACCTCAGAGCCCAGAGCTGACGTCACCTTCACTCTCTGCTCTGTACTTACTTTTTATGAGCCACTATTCAACAAATGGCTCCCAGACGGTGCTGTAATCCCCCTCTCACTGCGTCATTTTGGGGTACGATTATGGAGGGACCCCCGTGGAGACCCCCGCACAGACCAGTGTAGTGCTGTCACCGTACTAACATTACAAACTGGATTTCCATACTAAGGAATAGACTCTATTCAATACTGATTCTGATACCTCAGTGACAATAAAAAACTCTCTTTCTTTAGACAATACACTGGGATTTTCCACATTCAATGGTACAACTTTCTTTTCTATTCCATGTGTCTTATATGTGTGTAATCCTCAGTGGTCCAGGACGTTCATACTGGTCCATGTGTGTGTACTGGTCTATGTGCTCTTCTACTTGCTCTGGTACAGCTCAAGATCGTTCTAAAGACGTTCAGGAAACTATAAACTGTAACTATAAAGCGCTGCGGGAAACACTGATTTCATTGTTTCCAGTAATTTCTTTCTCTTAGTGGGAGCTTTATTTGATAGAAGATATGGGCCTGTCGAAATGAGCTCCTCTATCCAAATTCACCTAAATGAGTGAATAATGATGATTCTACAGTGGGAGCATTATTCGATGGATAAATTGTCCTGTGAATATGTGCTGCCTTTGGTCTGAGCCTATTGGGGCAGAATAGAACTGAACTACACAGATTCAGATGTCCAGTCATCCATCCATTTTCTTCCTCTTATCTGGGGCCAGGACGTGGGGGCAGCAGTCTAAGCAGGGACTCCCAGACTTCCTTCACCCCAAACACGTCCTCCAGCTCTTCCGGAGGTCCCCCAAGACATTCCCAGGCCAGTCGGGGCCTCCTTTCTCGACCGGCAAAAGGTGTCTTGTGCTCTCCGGGGGCAGAGAGTCCCTGCCTCAAGTGGAGGAGTTCAAGTATCTCGGGGTCTTGTTCATGAGTGAGGGGAGGATGGAGTGTGAGATTGACAGGTGGATCAGTGCAGCGTCAGCAGTGATGGTTGTTGCTGTATCGAACGGTTGTAGAGAAGAGGGAGCTGAGCTGAAAGGCAAAGCTCTCGATTTACTGTCAGTCCTCCGCAGGGTGGCTGGGTGCTCCCTTAGAGATAGGGTGAGGAGCTCAGTCACACGGGAGGAGCTCGGAATAGAGCCGCTGCTCCTCCACATTGAGAGGAGCAGCTGAGGTGGCTCGGGCATCTGTTCTGATGCCTCCTGGCCCCTCCCTCAGGAGGTGTTCTGGGCATGTCCCATCGGAAGGAGGGAGATTCATACAAATGATTTGAAATTTGACATAACTAAGATATAGGGCCGTATCTTGCCCCCAGTTTTAGCACAAGCACAAGTGTGGGGTGTGGAGTTCTAAACAGTCGGTGTGCTGTGCCTGAATATCAGGTGGAGTGGAGCAGACTGAGGGCACGTGTGACGCGTTCAGTGAATTGTCAGAATCGTAAAAATAAACATCTAACGAGTTTACAGAAAAACAACATGTGACATGCTCAAGGCTTCTTTTATTTAGAAATATATTAAGATGATAAATGCTTAAAATTCATAACATATTAGTGTGCTGTGCGGGAGTCGTCTGGAACCGTCCAGAACCGTCCAGAACTGTCCAGAGCACAGCCCCATGCACACTCCCTGTATCGGCTCAGCTCTGCTCTAGAGTTTATTTTGATCTGGATCTGTACAAAAGCTGCTCATTCACATGAGGCCGTTTACAGCGATGTCCTAAAGTGTGATTTCTTACTCTGTCCGTGTCATAATGCTGCGATGTCGATTTATTCACATTGTCGCGACCGGACTTGCGCGTACATTCACTGACAGCTCGGGGCTGTGACAGTGGAGTAGACGCACGTATCATATCTGTGCATAAAGCGATAACATCAGAAACATTTATATGGTAATAAACATATTCCATAATCCACGAGACTTCCACCTGTGTGAGATCAAATGGTTGATGTGTGCGTGTGTGCACGGGTTTCCAGCGGTGCGTGTGCATGAGAGGGTCGCACATGTGTGCGGAGTGTTCGGAACACAAACCCAGTCAGTTCTGTCATGGCTCACACTAAATTCTATATTCCTGGCGCCTCTGCTGGTGTGTATTTGCATTGTGAGGCTCCGGAGCTGTTATATTGTACACTTATTTAACTTTTCCCCTCACTCCTCTTTGCTGCCTGATAATGAGGTACAGTTTACAGACTTTACCCACACGGGCAGTGCTTTTAAATGCCACAGACTGGTTCAGATACTGTCACCATATATGTACTTGTACCGTCGCACTCCAGCCTCCAGCAGAGAAGTACAACCCCACCTGGACACGCCCACTTGCACTTAGCGCTAAGACTGGGGGCAAGATACGGCCCATAAAGTCTAATCACTGTGTGCATACAACAGCATCAAACCCACGTCTCTAATCCAAAGAAATTGTAGTAAAATTGAGGAGGTCAAGGTCAGAGTTTGCCTTTATTAGATCTTTACAACTGTAAACGGAAAAAGTGAGCTTATTTCGACAGGGTGGCGACAATTGTTAGACCGATTGATTTAGGCTGTGGGCAGCTCAATTCGATGGAGCAGCGCATTTCGACAGAACACCGGATCTCAGGGGCAGCAGTCTGAGCAGGAACTCCCAGACTTCCTTCACCCCGGACACTTCCTCCAGCTCCTCATTAAAAATGATGCCTAAATTATGTCATTTAAATACAGCCCCCAGATTTAAGAGAGCTGCTCTCTTCACATTAACGTCTCAAAAGTTTTATGCAGATTCTTTGAGCAGCAGCTCGACCAAAACACAATAATACAATAATATCCTCACTGGGAGATTAAACACAGATACACTAAAAAGAGCAAATATTTCATAAATCGGCCTCTGAAGGTTCCACAGTTTGGCATTAAACATCTGTCACCATGGAGACAAGCAGGTCACACTACCAGACCTAGTTACAGGTCAGATCTGTACAGAGGCGACTCTGCTCACATACCAAGTTGGTGAATTTTTGTTCAGTGACAATGTAGAGACCCTTTACTTACTTTCCTGTGTACAAATGTTATTGCTTTTTTCAGAATGTTCCACAGTATGACATTAAACTGATCTAACTTGAATTCTTATAAGAATGCATGTTTTTCCAAGCCATGTTAGGACCCCAAAAAACACTCCTAATTAAATAAATTCAACATCTGTCACTGGATAAATACAAGTTAGATACGTTTACTGCACACTGTGGAACGTTCTGGGAAAAAGCAATAACATTTGTACACAGGAAATGTTTATTTAAGGAGAGACAATCAGATGAATCAGAGAACATTTACACAGAAAGTCACAAAACTTGGAATGTGTATCTTTTAATCTTTTACATTATTTTAATATAAATGAACAAAACAAGTACAACAGTGAGGAGGTGTAATTATGGCTGTTGAGATAACCAGTCGTCTTCCACAAATGAACATGAGACATTGTAAAGTCTATACAAAGTATATAAACCTGACGTGTGTGTGGAAGGGGGTGGAGAGGGGTGGGGGTTGTTTCCGTGGCGATGATGGGGTTGATTACGAGCACTAATTGGCCTCTCCTTGTCTCCGCTGCCTCCTCACCTCTCATTAAAACAGGATCATGATGAACCTGACCAGAGGAGAAGGGGGAGAGACTGGTACTGGGCGGGAGGGGGGGGGGATAATCCCGGAGGAGAGAGGGGGTCCCTGGGGTGAGCCTGTCCTAAGAGGTGTGGTCCTGGTCACATCCTGGACACTGGTGAACAAAAAGGGGATAATGAGCAGTTCAGAATGTTGTCATTTGTCAGGACGGGTCATCTTTAAGAGACTTTTTTGGCTCGGAACAGCAGACAATAATTGGCATGATCTGAAATGTCAAAGGAATATAAAGGTTTTTGTTGTAGATCTTTTTTTTGGATAATGTGGGATAGATGTTCCATGTGATGCTTTCTGTTACGGAAAGCAACACAACAACTGTTTCTGTTATTTTTTTTTAAACATAAATTTAAAAAAAGAAAAAAGCAATATACAATGTATAAACTCACACACTGCACAGTCTCCCCCCATATGATATACAGTATATTTATATGCATTATGCATGTAAATGTATATATGTACTGTATGTGTGTATGTATGTATACACCGTATGTATATATGTATGTATGTAATGTATATGTATGTAGGCACTGTATATATGTATGTATGTATGTATGCGTGTATGTATGTGTGTGTGTGTGTATGTATATATATGTGTGTGTGTGTGTGTGTGTATGTATGTACTGTATGTATGTACTGTATGTATGTATGTATGTAATGTATGTATGTAATGTATGTATGTATGTGTATGTATGCGTGTATGTATGTGTGTGTGTGTATGTATGTATATATATGTGTGTGTGTGTGTGTATGTATGTACTGTATGTATGTACTGTATGTATGTATGCATGTATGTAATGTATGTATGTACTGTATGTGTGTGTATGTATGTATGTATGTATGTATGTATGTATGTATGTATGTATATATGTACTGTATGTATGTACTGTATGTATGTGTGTATGTATGTATGTGTGTGTATGTATGTATGTGTGTGTGTATGTATGTATGCATGTATGTATGTATATATGTATGCTTGTATGTATGTATGTATGTATGTATGTATGTATGTATGTATGTATGCATGCATGTATGTATGTATGTATGTGTATGTGTATGTATGTATGTGTGTGTGTATGTATGTATGTATGTATGTATGTATGTATATGTATGTATGTATGTATGTATGTATGTATGTATGTATGTATGTATGTATGTATGTATGTATGTATGTATGTATGTATGTATGTATGTATGTATGTATGTATGTATGTATATATGTATGCTTGTATGCATGCATGTATGTATGTATGTGTGTGTAAATGTACATATCTATGTCTTCCATGATTTGTAAGGGTGTTTTCTGATAAGTTTATCCAAAATATACAAAAATAAAATCCATACTCCAGTTTTTCTAGTAATTATCAGCAAATGTCTTAATATAAAATTGTGACAGCAGCTTCATGAACACAACCCACTTCACTTTCATGTTTCAAGGCACCATTTTAAGGACTGTTGGCCTCTTGTTCCATCAGCAGCTATTCTCCCAGAGCTGCGTAAGGGTGCATTTCAATCAAAGTTTATCCAAAATATACAAAATAACACTCATGCACCAATTTCCCAGTAACTATTAGCAAATGTCTTAATATGAACTTTTTGTCAGCTTTTCAACAGTTCCTTATTAGCTGATATAATGGCCGCCAATACAGAAATAATTAACAGGTTTCAGAAATAATGATCAGTGTTTGAGTGGAGGATTAATTGTATTTTTGATTCTGTTTAATTAGCGAAAACACCACCCACCTCCTCACAAACTCACAAACTGCTCTGTATCAGACTCAATCAGACTGCAACATATTGAGAAATGATTTGTGGATATAAAAATAAGGTGTTTTAAAACTGTTCTAATGAAATGACAGTTTTTAATTAGGTACAAAACCAAATCATTATTTTCACATTATAGTTGTATTATTGTGTTAATTATTCAATGTTTAATTGTTTATTCACGGATATTTGAGTTATCAGACATTTAGTCTCTCACGCTCTCCAGAGATCAGAACCCTCTGTTCCATCTTGTGACATCATTGGGTGGTGATAAAATAATAAAACAATTTACAATGGCAACTAAAAAAAGAAAAGAAAGGAAAACAGGAAATGAGCAGGTAATGTATCTGAGGAGACATTCCGGATGCACTGTGTAACTTTTTGGTTGAGGGTCTGACATCTGCTTGTTTCTATGGAGATGTCATTGTTCTGCCTGAAATGTTCCACAGTGTGACATTAAACATCTCTACTTTACATTTATTCAATTACAGGTGGTTTAATAGCTCAAAAATATCTAGAAAAACAGACATTCTGAGCGGGGTCGCCTCTCCACAGATCTGACCTGTAACTTGGTCTGGTTTGGTCTCCATGAAGATAGAAACTTTTAATGCCATACTGTGAAACATTCCAGAAAAAGCAGTAACGTCTCAATAAAGAAAAGTTTGTGATGAACCCTCCACCAGAAAAGTTACAAAGTTAACAGATCAGAAAACAATGTAATATGGGCCCTTTAAATCTGTGAAATGACCAGCTCATTTACTGTTTTCTTTTATTCTCTTTCTTTGTTTTAGTTTCCATTGTAAATAGTTTTTATTTGCCCTAATCTCTAATGTTATTTCTAACCACTCCTGCATTTGCACTTAATATCCTGACTGACTTAACAACATGAAACTTGGTCCCAGCTTCCCCATATTTACGACGGTGACTTTTATGATCTGGGCCTTTACAGAGAGAGGAAATGAAACTTCCTTATACGCAGACAGGCCGGGCTCCTCAGCTGCTCCGGGTTAGAAAATCCTATTAGCGCACGCCTAGCTAGCCTGATCCGCGTCGCTTGTATTCCCCGTAATAACCAGCCTGTGATTTATGCTTGCAGTTCATCGACGGCCGCTTGGCCAAATTGAACGCAGGCCGAGGTTTCACCGACGTGTTTGAAGAGGAGATCACCGAGGGGGGCTTCTGTGGCAGTGAGTACACGGCTCTACACGCTAACACTACAGGTTAACTCTACATGGATAACTCTACATGAATAACTCTACACCACTAACACGGCTAATTCTGCACACTGACGCTACATGGAAAACTATACACACTAACTCTACACAAATAACTCTACATGAGTAACTCTACAGCAGGGGTGTCCAAACTTTTTTCATCAAGGGCCACATATCTAAAGACAGACAAAGCAAAGGGCCAATCGAGGGCCGTAGACTGGTGCTCAGCACAGGGAATAATTAAAATATGTGCATGTTTAACATGTTAGAATGAATAATGATTGATGGCTCATTCTAAGATCCTTAAAACCACACACTAAATATTAAATATTAGCTTTCTCAAGGTAGATTTTCAAAAAACTTGCAGTAAAAAGTAATTTTTTTATTGATGTAAGGTAATTTGGGCCAATTCACCTGGAAGCCCGAGGGCCAAGAAAAATTTGTCTGAGGGCCGCATTTGGCCCCCGGGCCATAGTTTGGACATGCCTGCTCTACAGGCTTACTTTACAAGCTACTAGAACGGTAGATCTCACATTGACAACCACTGTCTATTGGAACAAATGTGTCAAAAAAGCCATTTTGGTGCAGGTCATGCTGCTTTTAAATGAATGAACGTGAAACGGGAACAAGGCGATGTACAGAATTAAAGCAGCTGACCTTAAGCAAAAGGAGAAATTGAATTTGTTAACTGGACAAAAGTTTATTTGGTTGAATATTTTTCGCAGCTCATCCAAGCTGCTTCTTCAGCTCTGGTCAGACGCTGGTGGACACTTCCTTATGTCTGTGTGCAGGGAGGAGCTAACTACACTGAAACTACTCTGAAACTAACACATCTACTTGAAACTAACACCCTCCTGTAAACAAGTGTGTGTGTTAGTTCCAGAGTAGTTTCAGTGTAGTTAGCTCCTCCCTGCAGGCAGATATAAGAAGTGTTCACCAGCATCTTGATCAGAACTTAAGAAGCAGCTTGGATGAGCTGCGAAAAGTCTTCTACCAAATAAACTTGACAGATTGACATTCTCCTTTTTTCATGGATTCTACCTGGACAACTGAGGGACTGTACACGTAGCCTGCCTTAAATGAGCAAGTTTATTTTCTTGGTTCATTACAAATATCAGACGTGTATTTACAACCGAGCTGCAAATAAAGTAATAGAGAAGAGGTTTATATCTATGAATCGTGCCCGCATCGCTCTGGGCAGCACAGGGGTCAATGCGGGGGCAGCGGTGGATTCACCCTGGCTGCGGGGAGAGGCCTGGGGTCCAGGCGCAGGAACGGACTGAGCCCCAAGCTAGATTTCAGGTCCGAGCCGAACAAGCTGAAGATTAGTCCTGGTTCAGTCCTGGTTTATTCCTGGTTTAGTCCTGGTTTAGACCTGGTTTATTCCTAGTTTAGTCCTGGTTCAGTCCTGGTTTAAGAGCTACTTCCGTTCATATGTGGCGCAAACGTCTGACATCTCCGCTCACTGATACTGTGAAAAAGCTTTGGTTAAATGACATTCAGTGACACTAAGAACGTGGAACCCCCATACCAAGATGGCGGCGGCATTAACGCTCGCCTAGAAGCTGAACGCAAGATCTGCTGTTCTACACGGTAACACTAAACCCCTAACTCTCCACCGGTAACACTGCTAACTATGCACACTAGCTCCACACTGCTAACTTTACTGAGCTTACTCTAGCAATACATGTAGCTCCAGCAAACAGAACGAATAAAAAACACCTTTAAAGAGTTAAACGTGAATGTTACTCGTGAATAGAGCCTATTGTTTGCTAAAGATTATTCCTTTATTTGACTAATAATACATCAATCAAACTAATGCAATTCTGGTCATGTTTTTCTTTTCTTTTTTTGTTTTTGTTTCTCAGCAAGAGGAAAGAAACATTATTACAGCTTTTTAAACAACTTTGTCAGGATTGTTCTTGTGATCAGATTTACTGGTAATAGGAGTGAGTGAGAGAGTGGAGCTTCAGAGAGTGGAGCAGATTAAAAGTGCATTGTGAGGACTGTGAGTGTTAACTGTTTCCAATGGGACCATCACCTCCAGCTCTGCTCCGTCACCGGATCCACAGCTCCATATGAACGCCATACCTCTATGACGTTCTATAGGCCAATATTATTTAATACAGACGAGGGGCAGCTAAAAATCAAATTGCTCAAATAAAGGAAAAATGTTGTTATATAGCAAGTTCTAAGGTCTAGTTATTGACAGAAAAGTTTAAGTGCCATATTTGTGAACTGAGTCACTCTTTTAAACTTCTTTTGTTTTTCTCTGCAGGTAATTCCAGACATTACCAGCAATGGATGCACACGGTCAAGGTACTCACACTTTTCTCTTAGCAGAATATGAATACATTTTAGAACTAGATTGAAACAAGATACTCATTTCAAGAAAGTATTGATATTTTGCAGCAATGTTACACTGGAGGGGTTGTGCATGTATTTCTTTGACAGAATGTTCAGCAGTTACTATGGAGACTCAACGCACACATGCAAACACGGTGAAAGAAAGTCTGAAAACTCAAGAAAATACACAAAATGGATAGTTTGTGACTGGACAGGGACTGTTAAAAGTACAAATCAGCTCACCTGTTTCAGTTTCAGCTAAATAAATATTAAGGTGAAACAAAGGTCACATTAAAGTCTAACTTGAGTAACAGAGCTTCAGACAGAGCAGTGCCTCTAGTTATGGTGCGTTCGTTATGGCCCGTCACAACACTGACTACCACAACACTGACCACCGCAATACCAACGACCACAACACTGACCGCCGCAATACCAACTACCACAACACTGACCTCCGCAACACCAACGACCACAACACTGACCGCCGCAATACCAACTACCACAACACTGACCGCCGCAATACCAACTACCACAACATCGACTACCACAACACTGACCGCCGCAACACTGACCACTGTAACACCGACCACGGTAACACCGACCGCCGCAACACCAACTACCACAACACTGACTACCACAACACCAACCACCACAACACTGACCACCGCAACACCAACTACCACAACACCAACCACCACAACACTGACCGCCGCAACACTGACCACTGTAACACCGACCACGGTAACACCGACCGCCGCAACACCAACTACTACAACACCAACCACCACAACACCAACCACCGCAACACTGACCACCGTAACACCGACCGCCTCAACACCAACTACCACAACACCGACTACCACAATACCAACTACCACAACATCGACTACCACAACACCAACCACCGCAACCAACTACCACAACACCGACTACCACATACCAACTACCACAACACCGACTACCACAACACCAACCACCACAACACCAACTACCACAACACTGACCGCCGCAACACTGACACTGTACACCACACACAGGTAACACCGACCGCCGCAACACCAACTACCACAACACTGACCACCGCAACACCAACTACCACAACACCAACCACCACAACACTGACCACTGTAACACCGACCACGGTAACACCGACCGCCGCAACACCAACTACTACAACACCAACCACCACAACACCAACCACCGCAACACTGACCACCGTAACACCGACCGCCTCAACACCAACTACCACAACACCAACCACCGCAACACTGACCGCACCGCAAACACTGACCACCGTAACACCGACCACCACAACACCGACCACCACAACACCAACCACCGCAACACCGACCGCCGCAAAACACAACCACCGCAACACGACCACCAACAACACCCAACCACCGCAACACCGACCGCCACAACACCCACCACCTCAACACCGACCGCCGCAACACTGACCGCCACAACACTGACCGCCACAACACTGACCACCACAACACCAACCGCCTCAACACCGACCAACCACCATCACAGTAAGGTATTGCAAATACAAATGACTGAATTTAAATAATCAAATGTCCAAACGCAACATAAAACAGTTCATGCTTAAAAGTGATACTGGGCACAGCCATCTTGGATTCTATCTCGGAATCCTTGTTCAGTTTCCTCTGAGTTGTTTTGAGTTCCAAGTTACGCCGTCTGAGGAAAAGAGGCATGTCAGTGAGTGTCACAAGGCAACATCCTCAGACCTCCAAGTCAGAAGGATTATCGAACGTACCATTAACTTCAAGAAGCCCAGAGAATATTGATGACATCATCTGTAAAAAATAAAATACAATGTGTCTTTATTTATTTGTTTTTGTTTTGTTTTTAATTAGTTTTAGATTTTAGCATCATTACAACACTATTAGACTCATTTTGGGTAAAAAAAATAAAATAAAATAAAAAATCTGCTTTAGATATCAGTTCTAAAAAGCAGACATCGTCCACTAAAGTGAATCTTTTGACCTACCACCAATTTTCTTATTCTTAAACAACCCTTTTCTCCCTCTTTGCTGTTCTATTTGAATTCTGCACTTTCTCCCCCCGCTGCCCTTAAACCAGCCTTCCATTTCTGTAAAATACACCTCTCCCACCCCGTTCCTTTCCTTTTTCATTTCCTGGCCCTTATTAAATTAGCGACGTGACGGACTATAGCTAGCCTGACTGGACGGGTGCGTTTGATGTGCGGCGCTGTGGAGCCGGCCCGGGTGGCGTCCGTGTTCGGGAGCGGGGTGCGTTTGGCGTGTGAAGCGGCGCGTGCAGGATGACATCTCCCCGCTATAAGACAAGTGATTTGACGTGACAGCAGCCTTCTTTTCGGCGGACGTGTTGATTTGACAGTCGTCCATTGAAATACATGTCTTCTCCTCTTCCTCCCCCTCCCTCACCCTTTCATCTATGTCACTACCCTCTCTTCCTCCCCCTCTCTTCCTCTTCCTCCTCCTCTTTTTTGCTCCTAGCTTGAATTAGTCCTCCAGAGTGGTCTTCAAAAGCTTGGTTTAAAGTTCATATTTTCTGACTGGCAGCGATCTATATGAAAAAAGGCGCTCACCTCTTTCGTTTTTTTTTTTTTTTTTTTTTTTTCCACCACTGCTGTATAGCCGTTTAGATAACATCGGAGACCAAAAAGAAAGGAGAGATGAGAAAGAAAACTGCACAAAAGAGGAGACAGAGAGAAGAGAGATGGGGAGATATGGTGTCAGAATGTTAGCGTTGACAAATCAATCAGGCTTGTGTCACTTTTAAGGTTTAAAAATGCTACAAAATGCTTTCAAAGAGAATATTATAGATCAGTAATACTTTTATATAGATACAGTTTGCTTTTCTTTTGTTATTTCAATCTTTTGACCTCTGCACATCACAAAATGGTTGACACAGTCACCTTTTTGTAGATTGTTCCATATTTATTAACAATCTTTTAAGGTCCTATATTAAGCAAAATGTACTCTCGTGAGTTTTAAGTCGTGTTCTAAAGTTGTTTCCTCATCATAAACAGACCTGCAGTTGTGTTTTGTTTCATTCAGACATGTTTCAGAAACACTTTATTCTTAGACTGGTTCCAGTGTCCAAAGCTCCTAATTCCATACTACTACTACATACATACATAAGTTATTACATCTCCTAGAAGACAAAACAGTGACTGGGTATTAGGGATGGGCATGATTAATCGATTAATCAATAATTGATCATTAAGAATTTCATTGTTTGTTCTTTGTTTCTGTGAGACTTGCGCAAAACTAAATTAAACACATTATAATGTCAAACGGTTTGATGTGGCTCTAGAGTCGTTACAGTTTATATGTCGTAAAGTTGAATTTATTTATTCAGATTAGTGCAGATAGTAATAATAATGATGATCATTTTAATATAAAAACGTTAATGATTAATCGATAATCGATCGTTAATTCTTCTGATCGATTAAGAAAATTTCATCGAATGCCCATCCCTAGTGCGTATACATGCACATCAGTATCCCAGTTATTAGCCATATCCCGGTTCTGTCAGTATTCGGGTTACTGTGTTACTGCACTGAGAACCCGGGACACTCATATCCCTGTGTACATGATCAAATGGAGTATCCCAGTTTCTTGACATAATCTTACAAATGCACAAGCACAAAAACTAACTTAATTTAAATTAATAAACCAGGAAAAATACAAATAACCATGAGCTCCTGTAGCACCTCCTTTAGCGCAGATCAAACCCAATGTGTAGATTTTTATTAAAATATTCTGCAGAAATAAACTTAGCTTTATAACATATGAACCATAACCACATCAGCCCGTGTGATAATATAAATCAGCTTTGCCACATTTGTTTAAGTTTTAGGCCTACTGAAATGAAACTTAAGACCACATGACTAATTAGCATAAACTGTTAGCGTCGTTAAAAAGAGCTCGCTCCTTGTGCCGCTGATGTGGTTCTGCTTCTGTCAGACTAAAAGACACAACTCAGTGGATTATATGTGTTTTTTTCTGTGACAGAGGAGGTGCTGATGATGGCGAGTCTGTTCTGTATATCTCTGTATATCGTATAGGAAATGTTTCATGTTTAACCCTTACATACTGTTCATTTCTTAAGCTTTCACAGTCTGGTCCAGGTCAAATTTGCCCGGACCAAGAATTTCCTCACAGTAAGTGTTTATACCAAATAAATAGACTGTCCTACATGAATAAATATATGTAATATATAAATATAATGTTTGAAAGAGCAGGAAGAGCATATTTTTGTAAGTTTTACAACACTCGTTTTTTGAGAAAAACATCTACTATCACAAGTATCATGTCCTGTTTTACAAAACAAATAAAAACATAAAAGCCAATATGATGATGATATTTATTGCATTTGAAAATTACATGAATATTCTGGAACTGTTGGAATTTATAATATAACCATTTTTATCCACTGCAGCCATTCTGCTTATTTCAGACTAGTCAATGCATGTAAAGCAGTGATAAATATTTTCAAATATTTTCATTTTTGTGTATTTTGTCAAAATTTATTTTCATCAAATTTCAGGATCAAAGAATTATTTAGTGTATGTTTACTACTGTTGAATGTCAAAACGGGTCAAAATTAACCCGAATAGTTTGTAAGGGTTAACTTTTCAGTGATCATACGTGTACAGGTCGTACGAGTGCAGATTGTACGTGTGCAGGTTTAGTGCAGCTTTTTATTTTACAGTCATTTCACTCATGTACGGTCACTTTATTTATGTCGCTATTGTTGTGGTGAAAAGACTGAAAAGTGTTTGTCTTTTGGACGCATGCGCACTCCACTTTATGTTGCAGTAACAGGGATACTGTGTTTACATGCCACAGTCCCGGTTACTATCAGAATATACCAGCTACAGTAACCCGGTTTCTAATAACCTGGATGCTGAAACCGGGGTACTGTGTATACATGCACCATGAAGAAACCGGGATACTCATGTTCATGTATACACACTCAGTGACTGACGTTTGACCAGAAAAGTTACGTAGTGCAGCTTTAACCTCACACACTCACAACTGCTAGCTCTTAAATTGGTCAAGTATATATTTATTATGTATTTGAATTTATTGTATCTAATCATTCATTAAAGAACAAAGCTGTGTTAAGTCGCCCTGTAGCGATGCGTCGATGATGTTGACGCATCAACTTCAAAATATCGTTGATGTCATATTTTGACATCGACTCATCACTATGCACACATGGGTCACCCAAACAAACAGACCAGCGGGAAGAAAAGATGATTCCATGATGATCCAAGAAATGTTCTGGACTTTGGCGTGTGTGTGTGAATGGTATGTGAACTGCAGGATCTGTTTCATTTGCATTTTCTACATGTAAATTTACTGGGCAATATGAGTGAATGAGCCTCCAGAATGTACTTTTGTGGTGTTTTTATGCACAA
>NW_026571473.1:1612000-1622000 GCF_026225935.1 Boleophthalmus pectinirostris | reverse complement strand
GTTTAAAAACACACTGGAGCTTTTCCTGTGTGACATGACATTTAGGTCAGGTCAGGTTACTTTATTTGTACTCGTAGTTAAATTGTTATGCAGATTTGAGAAGCTGATTCCACATTTCACATTTCATCCACATTATATACACAATAAACACATATAAAAACACAGTTACAAATACAGTGTTACAGTGCTCCAGCGCAGAATGGTTTTGTCCCATAAATAATTAATTCTCTCATCACACTTGGGTAAGAATCACAATAAATATCAAATATAAATTAAAAAAACATGACATCACAAGGTGGAACAGAGTGAAGAGAAGAACTCTACTCTACTGAAGGTGCAGGGTTTTTGAGTTAAACATGCGTGAATGAAACAACACACAAAACAGCTCCAGGTCTGTTTGTGACGAGGAAACGAGGAAAGATTAGAAGTTAGATCAGAAAATAATGTAAAATGAGCCTTTTCATACTAAACAGCAGGGAAAAAACACAATTTGTCCTGTTAAAACTTCTCAACTAAAGATTCTTATTCTGAATTTGAGTAACATTTCAAACATGTACATATATTTTTTTTCATTTTTCCACGTCGCCCTCCTCCTCCTCCTCCCTCCTCCTCTGGCTCATACTAACAGACAGGCGTGCGCTTTTACACTGGGGTTTGATTGCTAATGAGCAGTGAGTGGCGCGCTCTGCTTTGTTCGAGCTTGTACATTTTAAAGCGATGGGCCTCTGGCTACGTCCTGTCATGTCCCCGATCCCGACCCGCTCTCGTTGTGTGTGCATGTTTCATCAGCGCCTCGTTCGCTCAAAGTAATGTATGTTTCTATAACCCTGATGCGTTTGATACGGCAACAGCAGTTTGATCTGGGAACAAGAGGAAGGGAGGGAGGAACGGAGGAGAGGGGGGAGAGAGGGGGAGAGGTTAGTGCTAGCATACACACAAAACATGGAGGGTGTCAGTTCCAAATACAAATGAGCCAATCCAAGAGTCTTTGTTTTGAATTCTCCAAGAACTTCAGCCGCTAATTCAGCAATAAATGGAAAGGAGATGTTCTGGGTGTAGCCCCTGCTCTTACTGTTCTTGAAGGTGCACTGTGTAACTTTTTTGGTTGGGGGTCTGTCACCTGATTGTTTCTATGGATATATAATTACTCTGTCTGGAATGTTCTGCAGTGTGACATTAAACAGTTCTACTTTACATTTATTCAGTTACAAGTGGTTTTATAGCTCAAAAACACCTAGAAAAACAGACATTCTGACTCTGAGTGGGGTCGCCTCTCCACAGATCTGACCTGTAATTTGAGCTGGTTTGGTCTCCATGAAAATAGAAAGGTTTAATGCCACACTGTGAAACATTCCAGATAAAGTGATAACATCTCCTTGGAGAAAAGCATTTAACAGACATGGAAATATACTTTGGTTTGGTTATGTTCTATGAAACCTGAGATTATTATGGTATGTTATTGGTTTGCCTGGAATGTTCCACAATATGGCATTAACCATAGCTCTCTTTAGGCTACGGCCACACAAAAGCACTCCTGGATTTTTTTCTTTGCGGGTTGAAAAAAAAATCGCGTCCACACACGTGTTGGATCAGTAAATATTCACGTCCAGACGACAACGGAGCATTGAGTGAAAACGACATAATACATGTGCCACACCTGTATGTGGCGCAGTTAACAATGATAATAATATTTAATACTTCAAATCTCATCACCATTTTTTAAACGTTAAGGTAATTTAGCTGATTTTAGATGTATCGCAGAAATATAGACGTTTTGTTTTGCAAAAGTTAAACATAAGTCACAGAAAGAACCCATATGATCCACTGTGTCTGACAGAAGCTGAACCGTATCAGCGCACAATAGCAAGCTGGTTTTTGAGCGCTCAGTTTATGCAAATGAGTCATGTGGTTTTAAGTTTCATTTCTGTCAAACATAAACAAATGTGCTCAAAACTGTGTGGATAGGGAAGATTGTGGACACAGAAACGATGTGTCTGGACGCAGATCATTTCTGATACAGTGATACATGGATTTGTTTCAGTGTAAACGTAGTCTTGTTATTGATCTGTGTGCTTAATCTGTGGTGTGTGTTGTTAGTATTGGCGCTAGCAGCATGTCTCGGTTGTTGGGTGATGGGAGCGGCTCCGTAGGTTACACCTGTCCCATTTTGGCAACACTCTTGCTGTCTGTGGAGACTCGTTCGAGGGCTGCAGTCTTCGCTGCATCATAGACCCCAGGCGATGAAGGGGTCGCTACGTCATCGCTTTCCAAAAGCTGTGGTTTGAAATGCCAGTGTTCTCATATTTCTCCACTCTGGAACCCATTCTCAAAAAAACTCAGTTTTCACTGACCCAAAACACCGGCTCCATGTAGATGAAAGGCCAAAACAAATACAAACTTCTCCATTTGACCAAAAAAACATTGTCGTGTGGACGGCCCCTTCGTCAATTATAAGGGATTTCATAGCTTAAAAACACCTAAAAAAAAAATTATAATAAAAAAAGCATTGTCTCCATAATGATGTTATAGATTTGCCTGAATGTCCCGCTGTGCACCTTTCAAAAAGTTCTACAATCCCATCTGACCCTGTGTCTCCAGAGTCTTCACCTGCAGACAGAGACACGTCCTGCATTTGTCTCATTCTCAGTTTATGTTCATGTCTCATGTGAAGATCACAACCTCCAGAATTCCCTCCTTGAGCTGCAGAGGCTGCACTAGCACTGACTCAGGACTGGAGCAGGTGCTGGGGTTTAGGGAGAGACTGTTCAGATCAGAGAGAGGCATGTGTATGTGAATGTTTTTAAATGTGATGTTGTGTTTTGTGCAGGAGGAGGAGGACGAGGGTCTGACCGTGTGTGGAGGGTCTCCCACCAGCACCAAGAGCCTGTCTCCACGACGACTGCACAAGATCAGACGGGTACAGAGCTGCTCCTGTTCACACACACTCACGAGGGGACAGGCTTTCACTTCAGAACACTCCTGTGGGTTTAAGAATGATGAGAAATTAGGACCGCTGCCATAAAGATGAATTATATAAACATAAATATTAAAGCTTTTGTGTAGATAAAAGTCCTCAAAATGATGCATTTAGCAGGAAGCTCAAACTATCATATTTTTGACATTTCCGGATTATAAACCGGAAATGTCTTTGTACCCTGCAGCTGATACAATGACGTCGCTAATATATGGACAGATTCTTTATTTGGCACATTGTCCATTCATATAAATGGTCTATAGTCTGAGTGCAGAGAACACGTCTGTCTGTGCAGTGACACATGGTTCACATGAAGTTATAGTTTTAGCTCGCGATGTTGTCAGCTCTAAAACAGTTTATCACTGTGTGATGAAATAAGTTCTGATGTTAAATGAACATTAGTGAGGGGGATACGTTTGGCCTGTATGTGGAAAATGCAGGTGAGTGCGTAAATGATGAGAAAGAACATCTCAAACTTCAGTAGCCGCGCATCTATTCAGACCTGATCCATACACCTGTCCCCACCCCCTGAGAGTCTGAAATCTGCTGAAATCCTCCAAGACACTGACATGATCCAGACAGAACAGAGACTCTTTGTGCAGGAGACGTGCGCAGTAGAGTACGGGGAGAGATGGGGGTGATGCGCCAAGGAACATGTTCGTTTGTTTTTGTTTTGAACAGTTATTTTGTGCTTCATACACACACCCTCCTCATGGAAAACACACGAAGAAATGCAGATGATGCAGCTTTTAAGTTAAAGGTGATTGATGTGACTGTGGAAGAAGGAAACAGAGCTGCTGCACGTGAACTCGACACCAGTGAGTCGATGGTGAGATTTTGGTGACTGCAGTGTGACGAACTGACGACAAATACTTTCAGAGGCAATAAAAGCAGATGGCCCCAACTTGAAAATGTTCTTAAAGACGTGGACACCTGTGGCTTATAGACAGGTGCAGCCTATATATGTACAATTTTAAAATTTGTTCAAATGTAGTTGATGCGGCATATATTCAGGTGCGCTCAGTTTTCTGGAAATACGGTATATATAATTCTCATGAGTTTAGTTGGCAGGGGCAGTGCACACGTGTGTCAGTGCAAACACAACATCTGAATCACACTCCAGCTGTGACATGTTCATCTCCTCAGAGCAAGAGTCTCCAACCTGTAGTCCACTCTCTTCCATGCAGGTCGCCAAGAGATTTATACAAATTATACACATTGTGCTGAATAACCAAAATTTGATGAATTATCTTTGTAAATGTATAATTTTGATGCCTAACTCTAATAACTGCACTAATAACTGGATAATGGTTTTGTTGTATATGCATCTAACTGTTCCCATCTAAGACTATTAACACTATTAACACTATTAACACTATTAACACTATTAACACTATTAACACTATTAACACTATTAACACTATTAAAACTATTAAGACTATTAAGACTATTTACTCAGTTTCTTGTAACTGCTAAAATGAGCAGCTCTGTGGTATTTTTGTTTTGTCATGGTAGTGCACTGGGGGAAGAATGTTGGAGACTGCTGCTTTAGAGGCTGTAGTTTGGGCTGGTGTGAGTGTCCTAAGACTCCACACGGGAGTTAAAATTGCATAACACTCAGTACACGCCACTGCTCTGTTCTTTTATTTTTTTTAATCACTGATATGCATAGGCTTCAGCAGCCTCGTGTAGTAAGAAAAAACAAAAACTCTGCAGCTGTCCATAGGAGGAGCTGACAGCGTCTAGCACTTTGTTGTGATGTCAAAATGGTCGATGCTCTGAGCATCTGTGTTTGTAACAATTGAAAAAGTCGCTCTAAGTGCAGATATTTCTCTATCACTGCATCTCTTGCAATTTTTATTAGAAACATTTATTTCAGTCAAAATGTCCAAATCCAAATATAATAAAGCCCATGGAAATTCAGGAAGTGATGTGACAGCAGCTGTTTCCACGACTGACACCAGGAAAGTCATGGGGCCATTGCACTTTTTTTTTTTTTTCTTTTTTTTTTTTTTTTGAGACAATACGGATATTCTGAGTTTACTTACACACTTGATATTTCACACTTTTGTAGCCCTAAATTAAGCATTTTTTTAATGTCCAAAAATTTTTTTACACTTTATAGTTGTGTGCTGTGTGTTGTATGAGAGTGTGAATTATTTTTTTTATTTTTTTTTATGTGTATTTCTGGTTCTGTAGCTTTTATTACAGCCAAATGACACAACGTCAGCATGCACATTTTGAAATAACAGGTTGTAGTGAAAAAAAAAAAAATAATAATAATAATAATAATAATAATAATGCATAACACTTCATTGGGGGGTAAATCAAACATGTATGACATGTGACAGGAGGTGTGACGTCACACACTCTCAGGCTGATTTGATCGGGCCAGTTCATGTTAATGGACAAAGCTGATACAACATAAATATGAAAATGTGAAAATACAGATTTTCTCAATGAGAAAACTCATTTCCCTCCGTCTGTCTCAAAGAGCTGGACTCACAAAAGAGACAAAATGTGGAATATTGGACACTTCAAGCACTGGACAATCCTCACTGTCTCTTCAGACACACACAGACATTTTATACTCTCGTCTTCATATTCAGTCCATCCATCAAAATATCTCTATAGAAAATCATTTTTCTTTGACAAAACCAAAAGTGTCCACATCATGAGGACTCAGCTCTTCACACACTCAACACACACACTTCCTCAAACGTCCTGCTCAAGAAGCCAGCCTCAGCACTCTGGACCAGCTCCCATCATTTACTCCACACATGTATCCCTCTTCTCTTTCTTCTCTTTCTTCCCTCCCTCTCTCTTCTCGCTTCATCTCTCCTTCTCTATCTCCCTCTCTTCCTAACTCCATCTCCATCTGTCTGTGTCCCCTCTCCCCCTCTCTCCCTCCCTCTCCCTCCTTCTCTACCTCCCTCCTACCTTGCATTCCCTTTCTCCCTCTCTCTCTCCTTCCCTCCCTCTCTTTTTGTTTGTGCTCCCTCTCTCCTTCTTTCTTTCTGTTTGCACTCCCTCCCTCCCTTTCCCCTTCTCTTTCTCTCTGCTTGCCTTCCTTCTCTTCCTCTCTCCCCCCCTTTTCACATTCCCTCTCTCCCTCCCTCACGCCTCTCTCCACTCTTCTTCTTTCTGTTTGCACTCCCTCTCTCCTCCCTCCTTCTCCCTCTCTCTCCTTCTCTCCCTTTCTACCACTCCCCCTCTCTCCTACTCTCTCTCCCTCCCTCCCTCCCTCCCTCCCTCTCCTTCTCTTCCTTCTTACCTCCTTCCCTCCCTCTCTCCTTCTCTTCCTCTCTACCTCCCTCTTCTTCTCTTCCTCTCTACGTCCCTCTCTCCTTCTCTTCCTCTCTACATCCCTCCCTCTCCTTCTTTTCCTCTATACCTCCCTCCCGCTAATTCTCTTCCTCTCTACATCCCGTCCTCACCTTCTCTTCCTCTCTACATCCCTCCTTCTCTCCTTCTCTTCCTCTCTACATCCCTCCTTCTCTCCTTCTCTTCCTCTCTACATCCCTCCTTCTCTCCTTCTCTTCCTCTCTACATCCTTCCCTCTGCTTCTATCCCTCTCTACATCCCTCCTCTCCTCCTCTACCTCCCTCCCTCTCTCCTTCTCTGCCTCCCTCCCTCTCTCCTCCTCTACCTCCCTCCCTCTCTCCTTCTCTGCCTCCCTCCCTCTCTCCTTCTCTACCTCCCTCCCTCTCTCCTTCTCTCCCTCTCTACCTCCCTACCACTCTTTCTTTTCCTCTCTACCTCCGTCCCACTCTTTCTTTTCCTCTATACCTCCCTCCCGCTAATTGTCTTCCTCTCTACATCTCTTCCTGTCCTTCTCTTCCTCTCCACTTCACTCCTTCCCTCCTTCCCTCTCCTTCCCTCTTTCTCTTCCTCTCTATCTCCCTCCCTCTCTCCTTCTCCCCCTCTCTCCTTCCTCTCTACCTCCGTCCTTCCTTGTGTTCCTTTTCTCCTCTCTCTTACTCTGTCCATCACTCCATCTTTTCACCCCCCCTTCTTCTCCTCTTGTGTCAGTGTGTTTGTCTATAATGAAAGCGTGAGAGTGACTGTTGTTGTTGTGTGTTGTTGTGCGTTGTTGCGTTGTTGTGTTGTTGTTGTGTTGTTGTTGTGTTGTTGTTGCGTTGTTGTTGTTGTTGTTGTTGTTGTTGTTGTGCGTTGTTGTTGTGCGTTGTTGTTGTTGTTGTTGCGTTGTTGTTGTTGTTGTGTTGTTGTGTGTTGTGCGTTGTTGTGTTGTTGTGTGTTGTTGTTGTGCGTTGTTGCGTTGTTGTTGTTGGTGTTGTGTGTTGTTTTGTTGCGTTATTGTTGTTGTTGTTGTGCGTTGTTGTTGTGTGTTGTGTGTTGTGTGTTGTTTTGTTGTGTTGTTGTTGTGCGTTGTTGTGTTGTTGTTGTGTGTTGTTTTGTTGCGTTGTTGTTGTTGTTGTGCGTTGTTGTGTTGTTGTTGTTGTGCGTTGTTGTGTTGTTGTTGTGTGTTGTGCATTGTTGTTGTTGTTGTTGTTGTGTGTTGTGCGTTGTTGTGTTGTTGTTGTTGTTGTTGTTGTGTATTGTGCGTTGTTGTGTTGTGTTGTTGTGTTGTTGTTGTGTGTTGTGTGTTGTTGTGTTGTGTTGTTGTGTTGTTGTTGTGTGTTGTGTGTTGTTGTGTTGTTGTTGTGTTGTTGTGTTGTTGTGTTGTGTGTTGTGTGTTGTTTTGTTGCGTTGTTGTTGTGTGTTGTGCGTTGTTGTGTTGTGTTGTTGTGTTGTTGTTGTTGTTGTGTGTTGTGTGTTGTTTTGTTGCGTTGTTGTTGTTTGTTGTGCGTTGTTGTGTGTTGTGTTGTTGTTGTTGTTGTGTGTTGTGTGTGTTTTGTTGTTGTTGTTGTGTGTTGTGCATTGTTGTGTTGTTGTTGTTGTTGTGTGTTGTGTGTTGTGCGTTGTTGTGTTGTTGTGTTGTGTGTTGTTGTGCGTTGTGTGTTGTTGTGTTGTTGTGTTGTTGTTGTGCGTTGTTGTGTTGTTGTTTGTGTGTTGTTGTGTTGTTGTTGTTGTTGTGTGTGTTGTGTTGTGTTGTGTTGTTGTGTGTTGTTGTGTTGTTGTGTTGTTGTGTTGTTGTTGTGTTGTTGTGCGTTGTTGTTGTTGTTGTTGTTGTTGTGTGTTGTTGTGTTGTTGTGTTGTTGTGTGTTGTGCATTGTTGTGTGTTGTTGTTTGTTGTTGTTGTGTGTTGTGCGTTGTTGTGTTGTTGTTGTTGTTGTGTGTTGTGCGTTGTTGTGTTGTTGTGTTGTTGTTGTGTGTTGTTGTTGTTGTGTTGTTGTGTTGTTGTGTTGTTGTTGTGCGTTGTGCGTTGTTGTGTTGTTGTGTTGTTGTGTTGTTGTTGTGTGCGTGGAGCCGGACAGCAGCGTCTCAGCACTTTGTCTGTGGAATCTGCAGCTGAAGCCAGAAGAGCTCGCGTCTTTTTCGCTTGTTTTTGTGCAGATCTGGCATCCAATGTGCAAACTGCAGCACTCCCGGGACACGCTCATCAATAATGCCGACTCAAACAGATGCATTGTGGGAGACGGCTGAGAGGTAGCGCGTGTATACAGAGCGTGGTAATTAGAAAGATGATTTAAAGCCGAGGTGTGTACGCACTCATACAAATGTGGAGCGGGGCCTCAACCATTCTCCTTTTTTTGCTTCAATCTCCATTTTTTACACTCGTGACAGATTTGCACAGAATTATAATTTTTTGCTAACTTAAAGGCGCGCTGTGTAACTTTTCGGTTGGGCGTCTGTCACCTGCTTGTTTCTATGGTGATGTCATTGTGCTGCTTCAAATGTTCCACAGAAAAATTCAACAGTTCTGCCTTACAAGTGGTTTTTATTAGAGCTAAAAAATATCTATAAAAGCAGACATTCTGACTGTGAGTGGGCTCGCCTCTCCACAGATCTGACCTGTAACTTGGTCTGGTTTGACAGAGGAGACATTGAACTTTGTGTCAGTTTTAGTTTCATGTGGATAGGCCCAGTAATTACAGAGATATGAACCATAAACCAGGTCAACAAATCTGAAAATGACAGTTATTATGTTATTTTCTGATCCATGTTCTAGTGTTGTTTCCTCTTCACAAACACACCTGGACTTGTGTCTTGTTTCATTCATTTCATTTGTTTAACGCACAAACCCTGTTGATTCAGAATCTGTGTATCATTCGTTCATTTGTTTTTCAATATAAAACCAAAAATAAGAAAACAAAAAAACAACTGTTTTCTTCATTATTTGTCTCCAAAACCAAAATGAAAAAACTGATAATTATTTGTTTTTTTCAGTTTTCGTGTGTTTTGTGTTTAAATGAAGACTGCGACGTCGGACTTTTTGCCCCACATACGGACTGAACCAGGACTGAACCAGGTCCGGGACCAGACCGGGACTGAGACCGAGACCAGACTGAGACTGAGACCGAGACCAGACCGGAGGCTCAGAGGCCATGGCAGGGCCGGAGCTCGAAGCTGTGGCTTGGACCCCACGGAGGCTCGAAATCAAAGCTCGAAGTCCTCTCTGGTCCCACTCTGGTCCCACTCTGGTCCCACTCTGGTCCCACTCTGGTCTCTGGTCCCCACTCTGGTCCTCCTCTCTGGTCCCGCTCTGGTCCCACTCTGGTCCCACTCTGGTCCCCTCCTCTGGCTCTGGTCCCACTCTGGTCCCACTCTGGTCCCACTCTGGTCCCACTCTGGTCTCCCACTCTGGTCCCACTCTGGTCCCACTCTGGTCTCGGTCTGGTCCCACTCTGGTCCCACTCTGGTCCCGCTCTGGTCCCACTCTGGTCTCGCTCTGGTCCCACTCTGGTCCCACTCTGGTCCCACTCTGGTCCCACTCTGGTCTCGGTCTGGTCCCACTCTGGTCCCACTCTGGTCCCGTCTGGTCCACTCTGGTCTCGGTCTGGTTCCCACTCTGGTCCCTGGCTCTGGTCCCACTTGGTCCCACTCTGGTCCCACTCTGGTCTCGCTCTGGTCGGTCTGGTCTCCCACTCTCTGGTCCCACTCTGGTCTCGCTCTGGTCCCACT